>NW_024427636.1:0-123381 GCF_017562075.2 Anopheles merus | reverse complement strand
TGCAAATTGCGTATGCAGCTTGAAATATATTCGTCTTAGGAGACATTTATATTAAAGAGACATAAATGTATGGAACATTCCCGTCATGATATTCCTCTTAAAGAAATATTTCATCTTGAAGAGACTACATGATAGAGAGATTTCACTGCATCTCGTTCTAGTTTATATGAATGAGATTCTCCTTTAATTCTCTCTCAACCTCTTGAATTTTCAAACCCCTCTTATTTGGGAGTCCCATCGGATCTCAAATAAGAGAGAGTGACTCTACATGCTACATATGCCATCTTGTGGTAACCTTACTAACGAGGATGAGTTTTATTACATTTACATATTTACATTGCAATATTTTTCTTAAACTTCAAAATTGATAAAATGTGTGATGCTTAGTATTGAATCAATGATAAACGTCTGCTAAACTTCATCAAAGCTAAAATTTCCATTGCAAACATGGGAACATCCGGCAAAAACGAAAATATTATGATTTTTGAATGAATTGAATTATGGAATCTAATTATTATGCATCAATCAACCTCAAAATTGATTAAGTATCTTTTCTTAGGCATGTTGTAGTATTATTGTGGGAGTCAAGTTGCTTGTGTATGATTTTTACTTTTTGTTACTTCCATGTGTAGCTGTGTATTTCCATAATTTATAACAAATACATTAAGGGCTTCTAATGGCCATGTGATTGGATACAATCGATTTTCGAAATTGTTACTAATGGTTTTCAATCATGCTGCATACACTACTTTTGCTGATTGTGCTGATGTAGTAAAAGTTAGTTACATGTCACATGCATATTTTATGACCTAGGAAGATTTTTTATGACCTAGGCTAGCGCAGATTTTGGCCGGTACTTTGCGCATAATTTCAGCGAAACCTGCGCAGGCAATTTTTAGCCTTATTTGAGCTTCTGCCCGTGCCTTCCGCCGTCAGCTGATTGGGTGTTGTGGTGTATGCGTTGATACTTATATGTGCATTGCGGTTGTGTATTGTAAATGATGGGTGTAAGCATTTATTAATTTGTGTGTGACCTTAAAGTGACTCTGCAATGGGATGAGATCCGAAGCCCTCCGAGGGATAATATATGCTCTCCCATCCAACTCCTATTCCGACACGTCCTCGTCGTGCGGAGTGGTAACATGTGCCTCCATATATCCTAGCTTGGGTACACGGATTAGATCAACCCCTTGGGCGGATGGTGGCATTTGGCGAACCAGGAGGGGGGTGGAAACTGGGAACCTGAACGTCGGGGGGGCAACCCGACGTTAAATAAAACGGCAACGTGAGCGCAGGGCCAGTCACCCAGTCTCACGGAACAATCGACTACGGAAAGCAACAGAGAGTCACGAAACGGACCTAACGATACCGACCCAACGCAATGCCCCCGGACAACGATCAAAATGGGCTCATCGAATGTACGCACTCTTAGCAAAGCCGGAGCCTCGAAACAACTTGATGACGCCCTAGCCACACTGAGCATGAACCTTATAGCTCTACAAGAGATTCGGTGGCTAGGGAACGGTGTGGACAACAGGCGTGGTAAGCATTGCTACGACATCTACTACAGCTGCCACGACCGTCACCACGTGCTCGAAACGGGTTTCGCCGTAGGTCCTCGGGTGAAATCCGTAATCATAGATTTCAAGGCTATAAACGATAGGCTATGTACCCTGCGCATGCGAGGCAAATTCTATAATATAGCCTCATAAACGTTCACGCCCCTAACGAAGAGAAAGAGCAAAAGGAGAAGGACCTGCTTTACGGCCGCCTCGCTAGAATTATAGATGCGTGCCCCAGGCATGACCTCATAATCATCCTGGGGGCAGTGTTGCGAACGGTGATAGTCGTCGACATCAAATTTTACAAAATGATACTTTTTGAAGCATCGCATTCTAGATCCACGCATTCATTCGACAATCACGGAAAAAAATATCATTTGACACGATGATATTTTTCTGCTACAATCATTTGACTTTTTGATTTTGCCGTATCTCAAGTGAACTAGATCTTCATCGAAAATGGGTCCTTTTTCGTGTTTTCGCGTGAATTTCTATACTGCTGTAAAAGAACACCATTTTCCGGGTTGACTGAGTGAAAATATTAAGTGGTCTAATGGCTAAGTATCGATAAATGCACGATAGAGCAGTTCTGGCGTCTCATGAAAATTGTCAAATGACATTCTTCTACAGTTTTTGCAATCATGTCATCGAAAAACAATTGATTGTTATTGCACAAATGATTGCCGCTTTTGGAAAGCCGTGTCATGGTAACATGAATATCATGACCAAGAATGATTTTGACACCCGCTTACTGCGAATATCATAAAAAATGTCGACAATTAACAACACTGCCTGGGGGACTTCAACGCAAAAGTCGGTAGGGAGCCAATGTACCGTCACTGCGGCTGTCACAGTCTGCATGAGCACAGTAACGATAATAGTATTAGATTGGTCCAGTTCGCCGCAGCGAACAATCTGGTTGTAGGAAGTACCAAATTTGCGCGCAAAAAAATGCACAAGGTTACATAGGCGCACCCGGGTGGAGAATCCTTCAACCAGATCGACCACGTGTTAATAAGCCGCCGACGACAGTCGAGTCTGTTAAATGTCAGAACATATCGAGGAGCCAATATCGATTCCGATCACTACTTGGTTGGCTTAGTGATACGTTGTAGAATCGCCCGCCCCCGCGCCAATGGGGGCGGAGGGGAAAACATGCAGCCTCGGCTCAACACGGACTCTCTAAGGGACATTACTGTCCAACAGGAATTCAAAGCCGCTTTAGAAGAGTCTCTACTACCAGAAAACAGATATGAAACTACGAGCGAGAGGTGGAACGCTCTAAAAACAAAAATAATAAACTGTGCAAGAAATATACTCCCACCACATCATGGCAAAACAAATCTGGCTGGTTCGACGATGAATGCAGACAAGTGACCGAACGTAAGAATACTGCATACCGAGCAATGCAGCAACGGCATAGAACGCGGGCATGCGCAGAGGAATATTCACGGCTCAGACGCGAAGAGAAACGAGTTCACCGCTCCAACAAGCATGCTTTGGAGGAGCAAAACATGCGGGAACTCGAACAAACCAGAGAGGCGTACGGACCGACACGAAAGTTTTCCCAAACGATAGCAGGTCACCGAAACAACGTTGTACCTAAGGTAACCTGCTGTCGCAACAAGGATGGAGATCTGGTTAGTAGCCAGCCAGAGGTCCTCTCGCGGTGGGCTTAGTACTTTGATGAATTACTCAACGACCAGTTTAACGAACAGCTAGAAGCGCCACTAGCAGATAGTGTTATGCTACTGCCACCTAGCATAGAAGAAAAACGAAAGTCTATCCGTCGGCTGAAAAATAACAAGGCACCCGGAACCGACTGAATTGCAGCCGAACTGGTCAAGAATGGAGGTGCACGACTAGAAAACGAGATTCATCAAATTGTAACTGAGGTGTGGGATAGCGAATCGATGCCTTGTGATTGGAATCTCGGCATCATCTACCCATAGACAAGAAAGGAGACAGGTTGGACTGCAACAACTACAGGGGTATTACGGTGTTGAATACCGCCTTTAAAATATTCTCCCTGATCCTTCAGGATCGCCTTGTCCCGCACGTCGAAGAGATAGTCGGAAACTATCAAAGAGGATTCCGAAACGGAAAATCAATCACTGATCAGATCTTCACCATGCGGCAGATCTTGGAGAAGATGGCTGAATACAGATACGACACATACCATCTCTTCATTGACTTCAAAGCCGCATATGATAGCATAGCCAGGATAAACCTGTATGACGCTATGAGCTCTTTTGGAATCCCGGTCAAACTGATAAGGCTAGTTAGAATGACTATGACCAACGTCACATGCCAGGTGAGGGTGGATGGAAAAACTCTCAGGACCTTTTGCTACCACCAAGGGTCTGCGCCAGGGGGACGGGCTTGCCTGTCTCCTATTTAACTTGGCGCTAGAGAGGGCCATCCGCGACTCGAGGGTGGAGACTACGGGAACCATCTTCTATAAGTCAACCCAGATCCTGGCATACGCTGATGATATAGACATCATTGGTCTGCGGCTCTCCAATGTAGCAGAAGCCTACCAAGGGATCGAGCAGGCGGCAGAGAACCTCGGATTGCAGATAAACGAGGCAAAGACCAAACTGAGGGTGGCAACATCAGCGGGCCTACCAATAAATAATCAGAATCTACGTAGGCGTAGATAGATGTGCAGATAGGTGAACGCACGTTTGAAATCGTCCCAGAATTCACCTATCTGGGGTCAAAGGTTAGCAACGACAATAGCATGGAAGCTGAGTTGCGCGCAAGGATGCTGGCTGCCAACCGGTCATTCTACAGCCTGAAAAATCAGTTCACTTCAAATAACCTGTCGCGACGGACGAAGCTGGGACTACATAGTACCTATATAGTACCAGTACTCACATACGCCTCTGAGACATGGACACTGTCTATATCTGACGAAACCCTCTTAGCCGCGTTCGAGAGGAAGATGCTCAGAAGGATACTTGGCCCCGTATGTGTGGAATGACATTGGAGGAGCCGCTGGAATGACGAGCTATACGAGATGTACGGCGACCTCACTGTCGTGCAGCGTATCAAGCTCGCCAAGCTCCGGGGGCTGGCCATGTTGTACGCATGGAAACGGACGTCCCAGCCCGTAAAGACTTTTTAGGCCGTCCACAAGGACAGGCGTAGTAGGCCCAAATTGAGGTGGCAAGATGGCGTGGAGGCGTCCGCCATTAAGGCCGGAATAACGGACTGGCAGACAAAGGCGCGAGACCATGAGCAGTTTCAGACACTCCTAAGGCAGGCCAAGCCCGCATTATGTGGTTGTAGCGCCGGATAAGTAAGTAAGTTAGTGTGACCTTCAGACGATGCGGGAGAAGCTGGTTTGGGATTTAAAGTGTTATCGGTGTATTGATGGTTTATATCAAGCCACTGCTGATGAGACCATTCGATGCCCATGCCAATCGAGGGTGAAGAAGCCTTTTTAAAACAACCGTAGGAGAACGTATAACACTAATCTAATATTGGGGTCCTTCACGATTCTAGTCAGTTTTTTGTATGGAGTTTGACAGTTTGAGGCTGAAATCATGTAAACACCCGCACAACAAAATCGAGCAGTTTTTGAGCTCGCTTTCTAGCTCGCTTTCCGCCGAAACCGATCGAGAAAGCGAGCAGAAATGTCCGAAGAACCGATCGAAGCTCTTGATCGGTTGAAGCGTTTACGGTATTTCGAGAGAGCGCGCTGTATGTGTATGTCTCTTTTTGACAAAAAAGCTCCGGTACGCGACCGTGTTGGCGAAAAATGATAATGGGCGAAAAATAGTTCACACCCACGTTCTCTTTCTTCTCTCTTTTCCCTTTCACCCTCGCTTTATCATTATTGGTTTTTGCTCTCTGGCTATATTGAGCGAGTGGCTGACAAGTTTTCGATCGCTTTGCGCAGCGGGACTCCAGGCAAAACCACACACAAAACTAGCCTGCAATTTTCAGTCTAGATTATTCTAGCCTGAAAGCTAGAATTAGATTCGAGTAGCTGCTGGAAAACACGGTGTTGTGTACATTTACCCCAAGAAGCATTAAAGAAATCACGTTGTGGAATCTGGAATCAAAGTGTATGTAGTCCAGGTGGTCTCATAGTATATTTTTTATTTACCAAATTTGAATACCACTTTTTGACAGAATGGGTGAAAACTTTTGTTCAAACAAGCTTTCTTGAGGTTTGACGAATACTCAAAGCATTCTTAAAATCTTCATTCAGAAGCAGAAACGATAAAATCAGCGTTCTAAATTCATACACCTTGGGATAAGCCACCTGTATTTTATACTCACTTAGATAGCCGCTCGAAAACTGCTATACAATGCAAACAGCTGACAGGCTGACATTTCAGCCTTTATGAATAAAGATTTTTAGAGTGTTTTGAATATTCGTCAAGTCTCAAGAAAGCTTGTTTGAACAAAAGTTTTCACCCTTTCTGTTAAAAAGTGGTATTCAAATTTGGTAAATAAAAAATATACTATGAGACCACCTGGACTACATACACTTTGATTCCAGATTCCACAACGTGATTTCTTTAATGCTTCTTGGGGTAAATGTACACAACACCGTGTTTTCCAGCAGCTACTCGAATCTAATTCTAGCTTTCAGGCTAGAATAATCTAGACTGAAAATTGCAGGCTAGTTTTGTGTGTGGTTTTGCCTGGAGTCCCGCTGCGCAAAGCGATCGAAAACTTGTCAGCCACTCGCTCAATATAGCCAGAGAGCAAAAACCAATAATGATAAAGCGAGGTGAAAGGGAAAAGAGAGAAGAAAGAGAACGTGGGTGTGAACTATTTTCGCCCATTATCATTTTTCGCCAACACGGTCGCGTACCGGAGCTTTTTTGTCAAAAAGAGACATACACATACAGCGCGCTCTCTCGAAATACCGTAAACGCTTCAACCGATCAAGAGCTTCGATCGGTTCTTCGGACATTTCTGCTCGCTTTCTCGATCGGTTTCGGCGGAAAGCGAGCTAGAAAGCGAGCTCAAAAACTGCTCGATTTTGTTGTGCGGGGTGTTTACATGATTTCAGCCTCAAACTGTCAAACTCCATACAAAAAACTGACTAGAATCGTGAAGGACCCCAATATTAGATTAGTGTTATACGTTCTCCTACGGTTGTTTTAAAAAGGCTTCTTCACCCTCGATTGGCATGGGCATCGAATGGTCTCATCAGCAGTGGCTTGATATAAACCATCAATACACCGATAACACTTTAAATCCCAAACCAGCTTCTCCCGCATCGTCTGAAGGTCACACTAACTTACTTACTTATCCGGCGCTACAACCACATAATGCGGGCTTGGCCTGCCTTAGGAGTGTCTGAAACTGCTCATGGTCTCGCGCCTTTGTCTGCCAGTCCGTTATTCCGGCCTTAATGGCGGACGCCTCCACGCCATCTTGCCACCTCAATTTGGGCCTACTACGCCTGTCCTTGTGGACGGCCTAAAAAGTCTTTACGGGCTGGGACGTCCGTTTCCATGCGTACAACATGGCCAGCCCACCGGAGCTTGGCGAGCTTGATACGCTGCACGACAGTGAGGTCGCCGTACATCTCGTATAGCTCGTCATTCCAGCGGCTCCTCCAATGTCATTCCACACATACGGGGCCAAGTATCCTTCTGAGCATCTTCCTCTCGAACGCGGCTAAGAGGGTTTCGTCAGATATAGACAGTGTCCATGTCTCAGAGGCGTATGTGAGTACTGGTACTATATAGGTACTATGTAGTCCCAGCTTCGTCCGTCGCGACAGGTTATTTGAAGTGAACTGATTTTTCAGGCTGTAGAATGACCGGTTGGCAGCCAGCATCCTTGCGCGCAACTCAGCTTCCATGCTATTGTCGTTGCTAACCTTTGACCCCAGATAGGTGAATTCTGGGACGATTTCAAACGTGCGTTCACCTATCTGCACATCTATCTACGCCTACGTAGATTCTGATTATTTATTGGTAGGCCCGCTGATGTTGCCACCCTCAGTTTGGTCTTTGCCTCGTTTATCTGCAATCCGAGGTTCTCTGCCGCCTGCTCGATCCCTTGGTAGGCTTCTGCTACATTGGAGAGCCGCAGACCAATGATGTCTATATCATCAGCGTATGCCAGGATCTGGGTTGACTTATAGAAGATGGTTCCCGTAGTCTCCACCCTCGAGTCGCGGATGGCCCTCTCTAGCGTCAAGTTAAATAGGAGACAGGCAAGCCCGTCCCCCTGGCGCAGACCCTTGGTGGTAGCAAAAGGTCCTGAGAGTTTTCCATCCACCCTCACCTGGCATGTGACGTTGGTCATAGTCATTCTAACTAGCCTTATCAGTTTGACCGGGATTCCAAAAGAGCTCATAGCGTCATACAGGTTTATCCTGGCTATGCTATCATATGCGGCTTTGAAGTCAATGAAGAGATGGTATGTGTCGTATCTGTATTCAGCCATCTTCTCCAAGATCTGCCGCATGGTGAAGATCTGATCAGTGATTGATTTTCCGTTTCGGAATCCTCTTTGATAGTTTCCGACTATCTCTTCGACGTGCGGGACAAGGCGATCCTGAAGGATCAGGGAGAATATTTTATAGGCGGTATTCAACACCGTAATACCCCTGTAGTTGTTGCAGTCCAACCTGTCTCCTTTCTTGTCTATGGGGTAGATGATGCCGAGATTCCAATCACAAGGCATCGATTCGCTATCCCACACCTCAGTTACAATTTGATGAATCTCGTTTTCTAGTCGTGCACCTCCATTCTTGACCAGTTCGGCTGCAATTCAGTCGGTTCCGGGTGCCTTGTTATTTTTCAGCCGACGGATAGACTTTCGTTTTTCTTCTATGCTAGGTGGCAGTAGCATAACACTATCTGCTAGTGGCGCTTCTAGCTGTTCGTTAAACTGGTCGTTGAGTAATTCATCAAAGTACTAGGCCCACCGCGAGAGGACCTCTGGCTGGCTACTAACCAGATCTCCATCCTTGTTGCGACAGCAGGTTACCTTAGGTACAACGTTGTTTCGGTGACCTGCTATCGTTTGGGAAAACTTTCGTGTCGGTCCGTACGCCTCTCTGGTTTGTTCGAGTTCCCGCATGTTTTGCTCCTCCAAAGCATGCTTGTTGGAGCGGTGAACTCGTTTCTCTTCGCGTCTGAGCCGTGAATATTCCTCTGCGCATGCCCGCGTTCTATGCCGTTGCTGCATTGCTCGGTATGCAGTATTCTTACGTTCGGTCACTTGTCTGCATTCATCGTCGAACCAGCCAGATTTGGTTTTGCCATGATGTGGTGGGAGTATATTTCTTGCACAGTTTATTATTTTTGTTTTAGAGCGTTCCACCTCTCGCTCGTAGTTTCATATCTGTTTTCTGGTAGTAGAGACTCTTCTAAAGCGGCTTTGAATTCCTGTTGGACAGTAATGTCCCTTAGAGAGTCCGTGTTGAGCCGAGGCTGCATGTTTTCTCCGCCCCCATTGGCGCGGGGGCGGGCGATTCTACAACGTATCACTAAGCCAACCAAGTAGTGATCGGAATCGATATTGGCTCCTCGATATGTTCTGACATTTAACAGACTCAACTGTCGTCGGCGGCTTATTAACACGTGGTCGATCTGGTTGAAGGATTCTCCACCCGGGTGCGCCTATGTAACCTTGTGCATTTTTTTGCGCGCAAATTTGGTACTTCCTACAACCAGATTGTTCGCTGCGGCGAACTGGACCAATCTAATACTATTATCGTTACTGTGCTCATGCAGACTGTGACAGCCGCAGTGACGGTACATTGGCTCCCTACCGACTTTTGCGTTGAAGTCCCCCAGGCAGTGTTGTTAATTGTCGACATTTTTTTATGATATTCGCAGTAAGCGGGTGTCAAAATCATTCTTGGTCATGATATTCATGGTTACCATGACACGGCTTTCCAAAAGCGGCAATCATTTGTGCAATAACAATCAATTGTTTTTCGATGACATGATTGCAAAAACTGTAGAATGAATGTCATTTGACAATTTTCATGAGACGCCAGAACTGCTCTATCGTGCATTTATCGATACTTAGCCATTAGACCACTTAATATTTTCACTCAGTCAACCCGGAAAATGGTGTTCTTTTACAGCAGTATAGAAATTCACGCGAAAACACGAAAAAGGACCCATTTTCGATGAAGATCTAGTTCACTTGAGATACGGCAAAATCAAAAAGTCAAATGATTGTAGCAGAAAAATATCATCGTGTCAAATGATATTTTTTCCGTGATTGTCGAATGAATGCGTGGATCTAGAATGCGATGCTTCAAAAAGTATCATTTTGTAAAATTTGATGTCGACGACTATCACCGTTCGCAACACTGCCCCCAGGATGATTATGAGGTCATGCCTGGGGCACGCATCTATAATTCTAGCGAGGCGGCCGTAAAGCAGGTCCTTCTCCTTTTGCTCTTTCTCTTCGTTAGGGGCGTGAACGTTTATGAGGCTTATATTATAGAATTTGCCTCGCATGCGCAGGGTACATAGCCTATCGTTTATAGCCTTGAAATCTATGATTACGGATTTCACCCGAGGACCTACGGCGAAACCCGTTTCGAGCACGTGGTGACGGTCGTGGCAGCTGTAGTAGATGTCGTAGCAATGCTTACCACGCCTGTTGTCCACACCGTTCCCTAGCCACCGAATCTCTTGTAGAGCTACAAGGTTCATGCTCAGTGTGGCTAGGGCGTCATCAAGTTGTTTCGAGGCTCCGGCTTTGCTAAGAGTGCGTACATTCGATGAGCCCATTTTGATCGTTGTCCGGGGGCATTGCGTTGGGTCGGTATCGTTAGGTCCGTTTCGTGACTCTCTGTTGCTTTCCGTAGTCGATTGTTCCGTGAGACTGGGTGACTGGCCCTGCGCTCACGTGGCCGTTTTATTTAACGTCGGGTTGCCCCCCCGACGTTCAGGTTCCCAGTTTCCACCCCCCTCCTGGTTCGCCAAATGCCACCATCCGCCCAAGGGGTTGGATCTAATCCGTGTACCCAAGCTAGGATATATGGAGGCACATGTTACCACTCCGCACGACGAGGACGTGTCGGAATAGGAGTTGGATGGGAGAGCATATATTATCCCTCGGAGGGCTTCGGATCCCATCCCATTGCAGAGTCACATTTAAGGTCACACACAAATTAATAAATGCTAACACCCATCAATTACAATACACAACCGCAATGCACATATAAGTATCAACGCATACACCACAACACCCAATCAGCTGACGGCGGAAGGCACGGGCAGAAGCTCAAATAAGGCTAAAAATTGCCTGCGCAGGTTTCGCTGAAATTATGCGCAAAGTACCGGCCAAAATCTGCGCTAGCCTAGGTCATAAAAAAATCTTCCTAGGTCATAAAATATGCATGTGACATGTAACTAACTTTTACTACATCAGCACAATCAGCAAAAGTAGTGTATGCAGCATGATTGAAAACCATTAGTAACAAATTTCGAAAATCGATTGTATCCAATCACATGGCCATTAGAAGCCCTTAATGTATTTGTTATAAATTATGGAAATACACAGCTACACATGGAAGTAACAAAAAGTAAAAATCATACACAAGCAACTTGACTCCCACAATAATACTACAACATGCCTAAGAAAAGATACTTAATCAATTTTGAGGTTGATTGATGCATAATAAATTAGATTCCATAATTCAATTCATTCAAAAAATCATAATATTTTCGTTTTTGCCGGAGATGTTCCCATGTTTGCAATGGAAAATTTTAGCTTTGATGAAGTTTAGCAGACGTTTATCATTGATTCAATACTAAGCATCACACATTTTATCAATTTTGAAGTTTAAGAAAAATATTGCAATGTAAATATGTAAATGTAAATATAAACTCATCCTCGTTAGTAAGGTTACCACAAAGATGGCATATGTAGCATGTAGAGTCAACTCTCTCTTATTTGAGATCCGATGGGACTCCCAAATAAGAGGGGTTTGAAAATTCAAGAGGTTGAGAGAGAATTAAAGGAGAATCTCATTCATATAAACTAGAACGAGATGTAGTGAAATCTCTCTATCATGTAGTCTCTTCAAGATGAAATATTTCTTTAAGAGGAATATCATGACGGGAATGTTCCATACATTTTATGTCTCTTTAATATAAATGTCTCCCTAAGACGAATATATTTCAAGCTGCATACGCAATTTGCATTTATATATATAATAATAATAATAATAATGATAATAAAAATAATAACAATAATAATAATAATAATAATTGTAATAATAATTGTAATAATAATTATAATAAGAATAATAATAATAATAATAATAATAATAATAATAATAATGATACTACTATATATAATACTTTATATATATATATATATATATATATATATATATATATATATATATATATATATATATATATATATATATATATATATATATATATATATATATATATATATTTATATATATTACTATAGCTATTACTATAAATATAGTAATATTTATAAATAGTAATATGATAAAGTAGATTTTTAGTATTTTATTGTTTATTTATTGTGAATACAATGTACAACATTTAACATTTTTTAATCTTAAATTTTCTATGTTTCTATCGTCTGATTACATAAATTAAATTCTTACGTTAAACTTCTCCCGTAACATCTATACATATTGAGCAATCATCCTAGCTTTAATATACGATTCGGCTATTCAAGAGTAAGAGTAACAACTTTTCATGATGTACCACCACATCCCCCCCCCCCCCCCCCCCCCCCCCCGCATCACTCACAGAGTAACAGGGACAAAATACCACATAATTCCGCCTCAAATGGTAGCTAGTGAAACAAAACATGTAAAAAAGAAAGGGACTGACAACAAATCATGCGTGAGAAGTGTAGGCTAGTTATCGAACAAATATTTCAACAATCTGAACCCCAAAAAAGAGTGGCAAAGTGTCTTTTTTCACAGAAGGAACATTGGCAAAAGAAAGCTCTAGCATATCCTATTCATTTTGCATGTGTCCATAGAAACACCATCCTATGATTTACGAACCCATGGTGCGATCCGTATAACCTGAGCTTTTGACGTAAAATCTCTGGTTGTGTGACTATTTAACTAAAAAAGCAAATTCATTCGAGTTAAAGGGATTTGTCGACTTTAATACTTGTTAGAATACATCGAAAACAACAGCGGTAAGCTCCGTTTACTTTTTATTTAGCAAAAACAGCCAGTATGTATTTCTATAGGGATGAGCCTTACATACAAAACATCTTTGACATTTCAGTAGATCAGTATTTTATGCATCAACTCAACTTAATCATTTTTAACTGATAACAGCAATATACCAAAAACGATTGTTTTTAGTTTATTCGTAAAGATTGGTATGAAATTGAATGAATGATATTTAAATTACATTTGAATACAAAACATTCATATTTTACGTAGCTTATATCTTTAAATTGTTTTACTGTTATATACATAAAACATATACATATACATAAATACATATAAAGTATTGCCACGATATCGACCTCGTGTGGATTAGCTAAGGTGGATTAAAAATATCAGGTGATGGGAAAGCGCCTTTGGGGGGTCACCATAGTTGAGGGACTTAACGTCATTTTAAAACCGTTCACCAATGGTTTCCGCACACAAAATATCACAAATAGAAAATATTGCTTGATTATTAAGATAACCCTTAATATGAGAAAACTATATCGGTGATTTTAGGGCCAATTTGCAATCAGTTCAGCTAAGGTCGTTAAGCAGGGTCAAAAGGGTTCAACACAGATCAGCTGTTGAACAAAAAGCGCCATAGAGGCAGTAGGCAGTAGTAAGTCAAGCGACAGAAGAAAGATTAATTTTTAAACTGTGCAATAAAGACTAAATAAACCAGTTCTAGAAAAGTATTACCAGCTGCTCATATATTGTTACACACGTAACAGCATAAGGGAACAGTTAGACGAATGTTGCAAATCGATAGGAGAATGTTGCAAGCATGCTGTTAAAATTTGAAATCATATAGGGTAATGTTGCAACCGGGGAATTTGGCAAGCATACTGTGGAGCTGTCATCAGACTGTATGACTACTTCACAGT
The DNA here is from genome assembly GCF_017562075.2 of Anopheles merus. Lineage (NCBI taxonomy): Eukaryota > Metazoa > Arthropoda > Insecta > Diptera > Culicidae > Anopheles > Anopheles merus. The sequence continues at coordinate 109,762 of NW_024427636.1, read as the reverse complement.
ATGCTTTCACTGGTTGCAACACTTTATTTGACACTCCCTAATGCTGCTGGCGGATGTGTTGCTCCGTCGCAGCGCCCAACTCCGGTGCTTTTCACCGAGTCGGGTATATTTTTCCTTCGTCGACCGGAGAGTGCCTCCGACTATTAAGAAACGAGCGATTCTGAGGTTTGTGTTCGAATGCGCTTACTTTATTTAGGTTCTCATCTCTTATAAGCTATTTAGTCGCTGACCGCATATAGGTCAGCTAACTATAACTATGACTATTTTGATAACAAGTTTTATTTATACTTAATGCGACATGTACCTATGGTTTATGAATTGCGTGAAGTTACTTCCTCGTTTGAACCGTGAGAACGGTTGACTACCTGTTTATGTTTGTTGCGTTTCTGAAGCGCGCGCTATTGCTTGAGGCGTGCTTTGCTTGAACTTTGTTTTAACTTGAGGTGTTTTAACTTGAAGTGTTTTACTTCGCTACATCCGCATATATGCTTTTACTTCATAATGAGGTCGAACGCAACACTCCCCTATATGATTGCAAAATTTCCACAGTATACTTGCAATGTTCTCCTACCGATTTGCAACATTCCCCCAACTGATTTAACTATTTCCTTATATGATTCAAAACCCTGAAATGTTCGTTAATAAGCCAGACTTTGTTGGGATAAAAAAGAAGAACAGTAACATATTTGCTATGAATAGAAACACATTTTAACATAAACCTACGTATAATTATAACGTACACATAAACGACTCTCCACAACACACTCAACATGTACCTTGTTCCGAACGCCATTTGGATTTTTCATATTTTCTTGGCTATAGAAATATCAGGTGAAACATTCTCAATTGTGTCAACAATGAACAAAATATCTCAAAACAATATACACATGACTATCGCACAAACGCATTTGCACTGAAATATTAAATAATAAAATGTATCAATCTCAACGGCTTCAACCATATAAGCCATCATAACAAACCCATTGCGGTCCTGTGGTACAGTCGTCTACTTGAACGACTCATTAACACGCCCATGATGGGTTCAAACCCGGAATGGGCCATCCCCCCGTAGGAAGGACTGACTATCCGGCTACGTGGTATTGAATAGTCTTGAAACCTGTATAGGCCTTCATGTCCGCCTAGGAGGTTTACGATAAATAGAAGGAAGGAACAAACCCATCGCATTAACTAGCATATAAACCCCCCATAAATACATTATTTTGAGGCTGGGTTCTTCATTTCCTAGCAGTTTTTTAATATTTAGAGTTTTATATCTATCAGCTGAAATTAAATTGATAACTCATTATAATTCCTAGTAAAAAAATATTCTTGTTTTTCTTTCTTCTTTTTCTTTGGCACCACAACTGATGTCGGTCAAGGCCTCCCTATGCCACAAGTGGACTTGGCTTTCAGAGACTTATTTATTACCCATTGCTGGATAGTCATTACGTATGATAGCCTACGTATGAAGGCACGGTTTATTAGGGGCTTGAACCCTTGTATATTCGTAAAACTGTGCAAAACACACTCGTCAATTTATCACACGCTTTTTTGTACAACACTTTTCCACTTTGCAATATTTGTATATTAAATGATGCTTAGTATCGAAACTTTTATATGCCTGAGAGAGAATAAAAATTAAAGAAATGATCAATGCTAAACAACCATTATCTTGATTTTCACATTGCCACCGAAAAATCTACCAGGAACGCAAATAATATTGCTCGTTATGCAAGATTTTACTTTTTGAAAGAGGTTTTTGTTGAGCATTTAGATTTGGGAGATTTGTTGAACTTATTATGGAAATTTTCGTTATACGAGGAACTAGTTATGAGGGATTTTTCTTTAATAATAATAAAACAATAACTCCTCAAAGATGTTATACATCAATCATAAGAGGGTTTTACCTATTTATTTTTTTTAACAAGCTAAAATCATCACATAATTATTTTACTGAATTATTATTTTTATATACAGTATTATTTCATATTAATTTAACAGCTTAAGAAAAATAAGTATGAATAATAACATTATTTCATTCCTTCCTTTAGAATATTTCATAACATGTGAAGAAAAAGGTAATAATTCATATTTTAATATTGCTATGAATCTTTATGTTCTTAAATATATGTATTTAATATGTATTTGTATGTTTTTTTTAATATGTATTTTTTTCAAATCTTATTATAGTAATATTAAATCAAATCAAATCAAAAATTGAAATCGTAAGCCTGTGTAGAGAAAATTAAGTCGAATAAATAATCACATATTCCCTCAAATGTTTCACCTTTATGCTGCGTGATAACAAAAAGACGCACACTAAGCCTGATTTTTAGGACGTTACGTGTAATTCCTACATTTTTTATGCTGCGTTGCTGCATTTTCCTGTCTCAAATATCAAGAACTATAACAGACAGACAAGACACGTGATTTCATTTCAATTAGTAAACTAGGTATAGTATACCACATTTATCATTTATTGTTTAGCTATTGGTGGTTCATTACATTATTCTTGGTGCAGAGCACATGCAAGTTTGCTATCCATGAAAACCTTTTGAAAATAATTGATTTGGGAATTCACAGGATCAATAATCAATTATGCAGCTACACAGAAAAGTAGGATGATGGTAGTGCAAGATTTATAACGCTGGATTTTTGTTTTAATAGCCATTTTTGTCATGAGGCCGAAAAATTGGTTGAATGTTAATTTAAAGATAACTTTAAGAATTGATTACAGCCTTTTTAAGTGTTTGCGTGGTATTGTTAATAATTCTTTAAATTAAGACTTGAGGTCAGCTCTATAATCAATCAGATAAAAATTTAAAACTAACCAATGCAAACCTTTCCTAGTTCAAAATTATCTTTTCAACTTCTCAACAATAACCAGCAGTGTCTTTTTTAATAAGTGGAAGGGAATGGCACTTCAATTCTGCAAAGATTTTTTTAAATAGTTGAACAGCGGCACCAGCTTATGGCGAATGTAAAACTATCTCCGTAATGACAGTGTTGTTGATTTATTTGTAGCCATAATTTTCTCTGCAAATAACTAGCAATGTCTCCAAAATTCCAATAATTCCAACAATATCAAAAGACAAAATACGAGCAATTTTTGTCTTAAAACAATTGATTGTAAACTTTACAAATTCACTCAAAGCACAAGTTCATTACACATGGTCTTGACTTTTGTTTTTTTACGATATATTTGAAAAAAAAGAAGATGTGTGCAGCACATGCCAATAAAATGTGCGTACCATTTGTACCGGGCGCTAGCACTAGTTATGTCTCTTTATTCATTCAATGGATGCAATCGTCGTGTAAATCAACGCCTTTTTTTAATGGACTAAAAATGCTTGAGGTACAATTGTATCTTCAACTACGTAAAATTTTATGTAACATTAATTTTAATCTAGAAATTGGAAACAAGTGGAGAAATATGAAAGTATATCATTTAATATTACAACATTACAAAACATAGCGTGTTAAATACTAACCTAAATCAGCTAGCAACTGACGCAATACTTTATAATAAAATAATCCTTTTAAACATGTTGAAATCTGTTCCGTCACTCACTACGCTTTGAACTATGAGGTTGTCGTATGTATTGCAACAGAAATTACACACTGTCGCATTTCGCACTAAACATAAAAAAACATTTCATGAAATTGTATGACTCTTGATGAATTGTGTGATAAATAGCACTATAGAGCAAAAGGAACCTTATTAAAAATGTTGAATCTATATTGTACCCAAGGAAAAAATCTAACCCTAAAGGTAGCAATAATAATCTACTAACCTATCATTTACCTCAAAATACATTGTATCGAACTATCACATATGTTAACACTTAAAAAAAATCGCACAGAAACCAGTGTTGAGTAATACTAGATTTCTTTCCGACAGATTTTCTCACATTTGCCAGCTCTCATATCAGATCTTTTTTTATGCTGTAACACTATTACTTTATCCTCAGGACATCGTCAAATTCAGCAAAATGTGATTACTTTACAACATATTTCAAACTTCACTTGTTATAAACACAAAGAATACCACATAAAATAAATAATTAATTAAACGTGTATTATTTTAATCGTGTCGGGTTTTTTAGCTTATTCACTCTTTTGACCAGAAAGCCCGTTCACAAGCATCAAATATAGCAATCGTTAAAAAATTACAATTAAAATTCTAATACTAATGGTTTAGGTTTTTTTCACTTGGCACATTACAAAAAAACTTTTAGATTTGTAATTATGTTTGTATTATCAAATAATTCTTATACAACTTTCTTTGATTTGGTTGGGTTTTATTTTTCTGTAATAAAAATAAACTTCACATCTCACCGCAAAGGATGTTCAAGAGGAATTATTTTATAACATTCAACACAATGCCACGACTCATCGTTCATGAACTAGCAGACTTTTCACACACTATACACGACCACTTGAATAATGCATAACATCAAGTTGATTTTTTTGTAACACCGATGTTGTAGCTATTTTTGTTGATGTTACTTATTAGGAAACGTTGCCAATAACATATGCTTTACCACAATTTAATGTTTAATACACCACATATTCCCTTTTTTATACTACACATATTTTATCCTCAATGTATGCTGAATCTACACTAAATATTGAACAAAATGAACTCTTGTTATAACGCTTATAACGCTCTCAGGAAGTTAACACACACCTACAACAGCTGCAAGTATGGAAGAAACTGACGTATTATGTCCAAGAAACAAACAAACGTAAAACTAACCAATAACCGGTGTGAATCGGTGAAACATTTTAAGTTTCGGCTGAAATGAACTATGTCCGAAGCTGATTATTTGGCAACAACTCAATGTTTGACTGAGCATCTACGATTTTTTTAGCTCATGCATAGGATTCATTTTAGATACAGAAAATAACGCGCATGCTCGTATGTACAAGGAATGAATTTTCGTAATTCAGTTTTTCGATATTGAACTTGTTCATTAAAAGGAAGCCGCCCTGTTTCGAAATATTAGCACTATAGAGATAAAGTTTCTTAAGGTTTCATAAATACAAAATAATTTTATTTTGGGGTTTTCTACGCTGTTTTATGAAGATAGTGGTCATAACATTCCACATTGTGTGCATCAAAATTTTACCTAGCGGGAAGATTAACTTGATGTAAAAATTGAATCGTCATATGCTTGTCAAGCATATATTTGGAAGCATATATTTACTGCAACCAATTCATGACCTAGGCAAAACATCAGCTATGACTGTAAAGGACTCTTTTCAGGGAGTTGTTTTTACTTGAACTACATTCTAAGGGTTATTAAGGCTAGTTTTAATTAGTCCGATTAATTGTTAATAAGGCTTATTAAGGCGAATGTTTCCCATTCTTGCAATAGTATCCATCTACATGCGCGTGGATACAACCCGTTACACTGCTTATCTGCTTGACTGCTCTGCCTATTCCAAGAAAAAATTTGTTCCGCGGCACGATGTACGAATTTGTACGATTTAAAAGAGGGATATGAATACAACTAAACCAAAACGACTCTTGTATCTTAGAATAGATATTCGTTATTAATACAATTTGATGACCCACATCATTTCAACGACAGAGCTACTATAAGTTTATTGATCTTTAGTTGCAATTGGTGTCGTTACAGTATGACTTGAGACTGTATAAGATTTTCGATAAGCTTAGGTTAAGGTTAGGTTAGGGGATAATAGTAATTCTTGAGTTATTCAATGCAGTACATTCGTAATGGATTAACAATACAACATTCGGATGAAATGGAAACGCCATCAAGCCCCCTTAAAATGACCAAAAAGACATTACTGCATAACAAATTGCTGACTGTTTGGCTAATGGTGCCATCTCACAGAGCAGTCAATAAATATTCCCTTAACATTACACAATAGTAATCGTGGATCAAATGGTTTAACATGCTCGTCTTATATCTGTATAAAAGGAATACAATGCTCAGCTCTTAATAAATAAAAGGAATATCACGCAATAAGCTTATATCTTGAATGGCTGAGATAGATAGCTTTTGCAAACAATAAATAAAACATGTTAAATAAATTCGTAACAAATAGAGCAATAAGAAAAACTAGACATATAAAACATTCAAATCTTTTGAAGGTCGTACAAGTTGACGACTGCACCACCAGACCAGCCCATTGAAGGTCATAATCTTTTCTCTTAGTAACGCCGTTTCTTCCAGCTGTATCTTTGCGATTGTAATTGTATGTGTATTTCTCGTTCCATGGATAACAGTGATCCTTGTGGATGTTCTTAAGTCTAATCTTAGTTTAAATTAATTAGATAGATCTACTTAATAACTCGTTTAAAAGGCGGTGTTTCAATGATTGCAAACTTGATTTAATGCACATGGAGTTGAGGAGCTTTTGACAGTTAGATGAAAAACCGTATCTTAGCACGCGTGATTCTATTGCAGAAGATTTAGTTGTTGAAGATTCTATTGCACCAGAAACAAGTGTCAAAAAAAGATTCGCCAATATTTTTGCGTTCACACATCACGAATCTACGCTGGATACAATTATCGTAATTTTACAAAATTGGGTCGGTCTGGTGGTACAGTCGTCAACTCGATCGACTTAACAACATGCTCGTCATGGGTTCAAGTCCCGAATAGACCGAGCCCCCATACATAGGACTGACTATCCTGCTATGGTAACAATAAGTCACTGAAAGCCAAGCTCACTTCACTAGTGGGAACAGGCAGGCCTTGACCGATAGCGGTTGTTGTGCCAAAGAAGAAGAAGAATTTTACAAAATAACACGGGTTCTTGTTGTAAGAAATGTAAAAAAATAAACCGTTACAACACTTAGGACTTGAAAGCGATCCAAAACATATGGTAAAACACGAAAAAATACGATATTTTTCTCGATATGTCAAAAGATTGCAAGCAAATTTTTTTGCTGTCCATCCAGCGATAGATAGCTTGGATTGCTCGAAAAACATTCGCCACAGGCTGCTAGACTCCCACTACCTCAGTGAAAATGTGTGTTTAACAGATATTTTCTAGCAAAATATGCCGTGTGTGAACGCGGCTATTGAGAAGGTCCGGCAATTAATTTTGAATTTCTTGCGAAATGTTAGCTACTATGCGACATTTCTTGTTGAGGTTTCGTTCTTAATTCAGCTTGAGAAAAAAAGTCCATCTTGTTACCTTGTTTTATAAAGTTCGGCGATGGTTCGAAAAGAGCTCCCAAAGACAAGTGTCTTACAAGCGCCGGAGGTTAGCCGAAGGTATGAATGCTAAACATAAACATACATTTGGATCAAGTTGTTTATTTAGTTTCTGATCTGTTTCCACTGTAATATAATTTCGCTCAACAAAGTGTAATTTTCCAAAATAGTGTTCAATTTTCCCAAAATCATATGTAAAATTCTATGTAAACAACTAAACGGTGAAGGATGATCGTATTACCACTTTGTTGTCGAATTTGTGAAGAGAATTTCTCAAGAACATCTTGGTTGACCTAATGGCGACAAACGCATCGGTGGCTAGCTGGGTCATCGTAACTAGAACAGCTAGACTACGACAGGTGGCAGTAATAGTGAAATGTAAACAGTTCTCGGAAGGATCGTGGCGATTTAACGTCCGTGAAGCTGGATAATCCGTGGTGATCGTGGTGCCGTAGTCCGAAAGCCGTTGACCGAGAATAGTAATTTTTTAACGCTTGTGAATTACAAAATAAACAGTGTTCAAAAAAACTAGTTACGCGAGTTTTTTGCGAATCATTTTGATAGAGTCGACTGCTACTTGAAGTAACATTTAATAAAATTCAATTTCTGGCTAACTGGATTATTCACTTATTTCGTTACCGAATAAACCAGCATGTTAAGTGACGAAATGGTGGGTGAGATGAAAAGTACCAGCGCGTGCGGTACATGCGGAAAAAGGCGATGGCAGACGTAGTAAAGTGTGGTGACTGCGGCCAAGCGTTTCACTTTGATTGTGTCGAGGAAGACGAAACGGTTCTAGACCGGGAGTGGTACTGTGAACCTTGCTGCAACAAGGATTTTCCACCGGTTGAGGAACCGCGAGATGTTGAACTAGAGCAACGCGAGGTAGATCCTCCGCTCGCCAACCCTTCGACCAGCCGTATTCGGCAACCTACTGTGGAAAGACGGGAGGTTTATCCTCCGTTAGTAGAACAACAACGTACCACAGAGAAAAAAGAGCGTGCAGCTTGCCTTCAATTTACAGGGTTTCTCAAGCCAACTCAACATCGTAACACTATTTCTAGAACACGTTAAACGATTGTCAACATCGTACATACAATTCGAATCCGTTAACTCTTTTCGATTTGGTAACACTAGGTTTTGAATGCGTAAAATCCCAACTCGAATCTGGAAAATGTATGCTGGATGACATGTCACTGACTGTATATTTATTCTGCATGTTTTGAAACTGTGTTTCGATCGATCTGAACAGGAGTAGTGATGGGCTTGCAAATTTTGCCACAGTCGGAAAGATCAGATTGCGGTGTAATTGGAGGAAGGGTCTATATCCGGACTCTTTCGGACTCATCCACTCCAAATGCTTTTGGGATGAGCTCGATCGAATCTCTATGAGGTCGGGCGAATCCGAAAAATTCCAGTAATAAAACAATAAATCAACTACTTTTACAGCCTGTTTCCGAGTTACGCGGATTCGGAGAAACGTAGTTTTCAAAATTTGGCAGATAAAATGTCAAACCTGTACAATTTGTTTTAAGAAATGTCCAATGCACTTTTCCCAGAAAACTTAATCCACTAAAAAGCCAGAAATAAAAGAGTTTTCTGAACGAAACGTTAATAATAAATGATAACGTGAATAAATTTAATCGAAACTAATGAGTAATCTAAGGTTTTTTTACCTGAAAATCGTAAAACTCTACTGACGCGGATATTCGAATTATGAGAATCCTCGGAAACACAAACACTGCATATGGGTCTCTCCACGATTCTAGTCAGTTTTTTGTATGGAGTTTGACAGTTGGAGGTTGAAATCATGTTAACACTCCATACAAAACCACACAAAAAACTAGCTTGCAATTTTCAGTCTAGATTATTATAGCCTCAAAGCTAGAATTAGATTCGAGTACCTGCTCGAAAACATGGTCCCGCTGTGCAAAGCGACGGAAGGCGTTATGGCGTTCTGAGAATTTTATCATGCCTTCCTTTTCTCTCCAACGGCAAATTTGTCGAGCAGCTCGTCGAGCAACCCGTCCCTGGCTCCGCCTCATACCCCTCGCCTGAGCACGCTGCCGAAGGTTTGGATGTGTTGGTGCGTCAGACGGCCAATCGCTGTCAGCCGTCGTCCGTGCTTTTTCCCTCCATAGCGCCATCTCTTTCTCGCGTGTGGTCAATGCTTGCGAGTTGTTGTGGCGCCTAAAAATGCCGTTAACAAACATTGCGGCGATGAAGTTGCATTTTCACAAATCAAACAAAAAAAGCGCAATGAGTTCAATTGCTGCAATATAAAAATGACTAAGGAATCGCTAGCACGATAGAGGGTTTGCTGTGCAACGCGCAGAACCCTAATTCGCATTAACACATTCAGCCCGGCGCTGAATTTCATGAGCTTACCGTTCCCCCGGCATCTAGAACGCAAGCTGATTGTGAAACCGGTATACTGGAAAGTTCACTGGCAGTCCCTGGGGCCTGCCATCGAACTTAACGTGTTAAGCATTAAGCATAACTTTGCTACACTAAGCTTTTTTGCTTTCGTATGGTGTAGATTACACAGATATGCTGAACCGTCTGCGCAAGGGTGTGAGTGTGCGTGTGTGTGCAAAACTGTCGCCGAATGTATGCTTTTCCGGAATGTTATGATCCATCGGAAAGGAAGGTGTTCATGAAAGGCGGAAAGACAAATTGAGACCCCTGTAAATGATAGCTGATGACCGGGAGGAGGGGGTACTGGCATACAGCTGTTAAGAGATTGAACATTATACTTAAATTGCTGGCGTGGTGGGGGGGGGGGGGATTGGCGATGGAACCCCTACGATCATCGGTCACAGGCCCTAAAATTGTAGTCGCCATGGGGGGGGGGGGTGCAAATGGTTCTCCTGCCACGGAGCCCCAATGACCATCTTTCCGGGGGCCCTTGTCGCTAACACTCTGTCCACTTGTAGACATACGGCATACTACAGACTAGAGATCTTCGGTGACCGCCTAGTCCGCCTACCGTTAGATCCGCCGCTGGTTCATGACGGTGTTTTTTTTTTTTACTGTGGAGGTGCATCCTTCCCCCTGCCTGCTGCGTATGCACCGGGCAGGAGACAGTGTGGCAGTATGAAAGTTGCACACCGGATAGGAGCGGGCCCGCAGCACCGCCATCATTCCGCACATCTGCATGCCCGTCGTGGGTTCTAATCGCGTATGAACCGTCCGTCATAGCAAGGGATTAGTCACCGGCTCCGGCTACGTGGTACTCAAGTCCTGAAAAGGCCGGCATGATCGCGTTGGCTATTCTTCTTCTTTTCTTTGGCGCAACAACCGCTGTCGGTCAAGGCCTGCCAGTACCCAATAGTAAAGTGAGCTTGGCTTTCAGTGACTTATTGTTACCATAGCAGGATAGTCAGTTCTGCGTATGGGAGCACGGTCTATTCGGGACTTGAACCCATGACGGGCATGTTGTTACGTCGTACGAGTTGACGACTGCACCACCAGACCGGCTCTACGACGACCGGGCGTTGGCTATTACGCCAATAATAATAATAATAATAATAATAATAATAATAATAATAAGAATAAAAAGAACTAAGCATAGCAGTCCACACTCGGGTAAGAGTTTGTCTTGACTTTGTTGCTGCCGGGCTACCGCTGTGACGAGACAAATACACGGAATGCACTCGACCAAAACATGAACCTACCGATCCGAACCCATTCCAAGGCATTGCCGGTCAACCGGCGTCATGATAACTACTCCAAACCAACAAGCCACCAGATTCTGGACGGACAGGTGCAGCACCATACGCGCACCGTAATAAACAAATCCAGAATCCTCTATGGATTCAATTCAAAATGTTGTTTCCACTTGCGTCCGCTAGCTGAATTAGAAATAAATGTGCAACAAATGACACGCACGTTTGCTTAAATCATGTGTCTTTTTAATACCCCCAATAGCAGAGCCGATCACAAAGATGCCAATGCCAATGGTTGTGTTGTCTCTCAGGTAGCGAGATCGAAAATGCATGGACTTTGTAGCCGCAGCGGATGAATATGTACCCATAAGAATCAAATAGTTTTGGGGTATCCAAACGCACGCACACACACAAACACACAAACATGCGCGCGCAAACTCTCACACACACACACACACGCACACATGCATGAACGCGCGGACGCCAGCACGCACGCACTCACGCACGCACACACACACGCACGCACGCACGCACACATGCACGTACGCGCGCACGCCAGCACGCACCCACGAAAGCTCGCGCACGAGCACGCGCCCCCGAAGTCGCGCACGCGATCACGCACCCTCCACCAAACCCTCCCCCCCCTCCCGCACGAGCGAGTACGGCTACCTTATCGGTAGAACGGCTGGTTCAGCTATCTTGTAGCGCATCCTCATTCAAAGCGCCGGGCGGGTTGGGGGATCGCGACATGATAGAGTGAACGGTCACTTTCCCCGCGCTGTGTGCATGTGTGTGTCAAGACCCGAAAACTTGTGACAAATTTCGGCACATTTAAAAAAAAATATTTTTTTGCCACTATATATTGTGCTACATGATGCTTAGAAGGTCGTTGAAGCATCAAACATGTTCAAATTAAAAATATATTAGATTAGTGTTAGACGTTCTCCTATACTTGTTTTAAATAGGCTTCGTCACCCTCGATTGCCACGGGCATCGAATGGTCTCATCAGCAACGGCACGAAATAAAATAAACCATCAATACACCGATAACACTTTGAATCCCAATCCAGCTTCTCCCACAGCGTCTCAAGGCCACACACAAATTAATAAATGCTAACACCCACCAATAACAATACACAACCGCAATGCACATATGAGAATCAACGCATACACCACAAACACCCAATCAGCTGGCGGCAGGAAGGCACGGGCAGAAGCGCAAGTAAGGCAAGGCAGGGTGAGGGAGGTAGAAGCAGCGGACGAAAAAATGGGCGCCAATATTTTTAAATTTTTTGACCGTTTTTTTTTGCTCCACCGCCACAAATAGTTCGTCCATTTCGCCAACAGATGGCGCTAAACTAGCTCGACCCAGCGCAGGAATCGCTGAAGTCCAGCGCGGGAGACCAGCCAAAATCTGCGCTGGCCAGCGCAGATTTTGGTATATTTCCTGCGCTGGAAACTGCTCGAATTTGCGCAGCGGGTTAGATAGCTGCTCGAAAACTGCTATGCAAAGCAAACAGCTGACAGGCTGAAATTTCAGCCTACGAACTTACAACGGAAAGGGCCCCTTTAGTTTGGAAACATACTGTACTAGAAAGTATACTATTACTTGAAACTAGTACTTTAAATCTAACCCGTTTGTAACGTCCCAAAATCACTCAGACTTCCCAAGTGACATTTTCGAGCAGATTGTTAGCCTTTTTCGAGTTCCTACAAGCTTAAAGAGCAGGCTTAAAACTGGCTTAAAGAGCAAGCGATATTGCAGAGTTTAAGCTTATTATAACAGTTGAAACGTCAGAGTGAAGCGTTTTTTCTGGTGCCATTTTGAGAATTGTCATCACGTTGTGCACAAGCTACCGACCCAAAACAAAAAATTCGTACTCTTCAATCCATATCAAACAAAAAGTTTATTATAAAACACTTTTCATGTTATTTTCTTGGTCCATGCGTTTCACCGCTATTCTGATACTCCTAGATATATCGTTTATTTATTCTTAATCAAGGTTTTGGTTGTTGTACACTGAGGACAAAACGGCAAGCTTCTTGTTTGTCCGGCTTCTACCGAAGTTCTGACATTAACTTCAACGCTTCAACACATCGTTGTTCACTCACACATCTATGTTTTCAAGCGTTTATATGAGGCAATGGGTTAAATCGAGCTGTTCACGAGGAGTTTAAGCTAAAAATGTAGAACAGTTGTCACCTGGGTTGTCTCTACCAGGCCGGATACCGAATTACCAAGGTTAATATGATTTTTGGGGATCCACAACTCCACTTCCAACTATTGATTAATAATCACGACAGTCAAATGATCAACTCGTTTGAAACAGTTGCATTTGTATAGTTTTTACCATTCTGATTATTGATTGTTTAAGAAAATAAATAAATTAATAAATAAATAACTTAATAAGTGAATAAAAAAAAACGCAACTAATATATTAATCAATCAATCAATAAAGCAATTAACAAAAAATATTAATAAATAAGTTGTAATATTACGGAATTTTCGGAACGGAAATTAGGAAGAATCGGAAGGTGTGCGCTGTTCTGATTCTCGAGCACGAATGCCGTTTTATTCTGACGTTTACGCCTACGATACTTAAATGTTAACGTACACTCTTAAAAATTTTTGCCGAATCTCGGTTAATTTTTGCCGAGATCTGCACAACTGAGATCTCGGCAAAGATCTCGGTTAAATTTCTGTTGCCGACATCTCGGTTAATGTCATTTTGTTTTGACGTTTACGTTTGACCGAGATATTCGGTTAGAACAAATCGAGATTTCGGCAAAATATAAAAACATTTTATTTTTATTTTAGTGATTTTATTTGCGTATCAAATGGGTTTTTTTATGTGATGGAAAGCGTTGGGACAGGCGCCGATTCAACCGCCGGATGGGGCACAGCGTTTGGATGTGGTACCGGTACAGGAAAATGAGCCGGACAAGGAGCGGGCACTGGTACAGGCACGGTTCTGTAAAGCGGGCAGAGTGAAACAAGTCTGAGTAAACCCTTTTTAGATTTCATGTGATCGAGTGTTGATACTTACCTCGTGTAGGTGACCGGAAATGAATCCTGGAGGTCTGAACGGTCTGGCAAAGGTTGAAGCAACCGGATTAGCTTCCACATCTGATCCTTAAATAGGGACTGCTCCGAGCGACGCTCTGAAGAGCACCGGTTGCGTGCGCTGATGGAGTTTCCTAGCCCCAACCCCGCTTCATACCTGTGCTCGATCGCACGCTACTGATTCTCTTTTTTTCACGCTGAGAGACTCTTTTTCACTTTTTTTATTTACATCAATTTTATTTTACATCAATTTCTTCACACTCACTCCGAAAGGTTTTCGTTTCATTAGCACGAAATTAACAGAATGGCGAATGACAGATAGAATACCGAGCCTCGGCTAATCCAAGTAGTAAAGCTGAATTCTCGGTTATTTTGACGGATTATCTCGGTGACAGCAGTGTTAACGTATGTGCTCGGCATGTTGTGTTGCCGAGTTTCGGTTCAAATTTTTATTTAACTGATATTTCAGTTTTAAATGGTACTGATTTTCGGCTACTGGGTTTTTTCAACTGACATATCAGCAAGAATCGAAAGAGCCGACGGATTTCGGCAGTTTTTTTAACCGAGGTCGTGAAATATTTTTAAGTGTGTATGACCGCGACCAAGGTGTTTATGTTTTTTGAGGTGTATTCACATACAATTTTCGGTTTCTACAGCTCGGCCATCCTGATGGCAAATTGGCCTCAATTTTGCCTTACAGGGTTTCTCAAGCCAGCTCAACATCGTAACACTATTTTTCGAACACGTTAAACGATTGTCAACATCGTACATACAATTCGAATCCGTTAACTCTTTTCGATTTGGTAACACTAGGTTTTGAATGCGTAAAGTCCCAACTCGAATCTGGAAAATGTATAATGGGTGACAAGACAGCCAACATACATTTTCCAGATTCGAGATGGGATTTTACGCGTTCAAAATCTAGTGTTACCAAATCGAAAAGAGTTTACGGATTCGAATTGTATGTACCATGTTGACAATCGTTTTACGTGTTTGAAAAATAGTGTCACGATGTTGAGCTGGCTTGAAAAACCCTGTAACAACTTTTCACTAGAATTCTCTTTTTTGTAAGTGTGGCTTTTCACACATAGTTCGTCAGTCTCCCGAAAGAGGCACGATCCATCTCCTCAATTTGTCCGACTCCAAAATACCGTCGTATGGTATTTGTGTCATTTGAATTCCATCTATATCGCGTATTACGTATCTATCATTAGGTAATCTTTTATGTACTATATAAGGACCTTTAAATCTGGCGATGAGCTTTTTGTTTGTATTAGCGGTGTTATCTATATTTTTGATTACTACAAATTCTCCTTCATTGAACTCCGTAGCGGGACAATGGTGTTTGGCATGCTGTTTTTCATTGGTTTGTTGCGATTTCAAAATGTTAGACGAAGCTTCTGCGCGTATTGTCTCTAGATCTAGCAAGGTTTTATTTTTATCGTCTAAATATTCGGTTAAGCCATCTACTGTCGGACCTCGTTGGTTAACACCAAATAATAACATAGAGGGTGAGAAACGAGTAGATGAATGGATAGTGTTGTTAAGTGCGTATTCGGTAGATAATAATGTTTGAACCCAATCTGAATGATCGCTGTGGTTTGACAATTTACTTAATATAGGGCGAATTATACGATTAATCCTTTCCACTTGGCCATTGGCCTGTGGAGAACCAGTTGCATTTAACACATGAATGATTCCCCGTGTCGATAGGAAATTGGAAAAGGCAACTGAGGTGAAACATGTACCACGATCACTTATTATTCTTTTGGGGCGACTATAATACGAAAAATACTGTTTTAAGCAGTTACACACCTCTCGGGTACTAGTAGAAGAAGATGGATATAGTTTAACGAACTTCGTAAATGCGTCAACAACCACTAGCAAATATTTTTTCTTCAATTTTGACGTAGGAAGTAGTCCAAAATGGTCAATGTGTATTGTATCGAAGGGGTAAGGTTCTTTGGGGATACTATGCAGATTTCGATTATTGTTTTTAACCGGAGTGGAGTAAAGTAAGCACTTTAAACAGTTATTAATGAAATTTGTGATCCTTGTTTTCCTATTGGGAAACCAATAGTTTTGGTCTATTTGATTCAGACATTTTTCTACACCGAGATGTCCTACCTGTTCATGAATTGATCGAATCAAATTGTTTATCATTTCCGCCGGTACGTATAGTTTTAACCTATTTGAAGGTGTGAGTTTGTATACTACTCCGTCTTGCAACTGAAATCCTTGAATGCTCGTTTTCTCTAGCTTTCCTTTCAACAGTTGGATCTGCGGGCCCTTAGCTTGAGCGACACGTATCTGGAAGTTTATGTCGACATCGTGAATTGCGGCCAAGTGTTCGAGCCGACTTAAAGCGTCTACATGGCTCATTGATGTTCCGGGACGATGTTGAATCGTGTAGTTGTAGTTCTCTAGAAAAAGCGACCATCGTGCTATTTTAGCCGAAGCATTTTTATTCTTCAAAGTCTCTACTAAAGAATTGCAATCTGTTACGATCTCGATGGGAACGCCATGTACATATGCATGAAATCGCTTGAGCGCATAAATTACGGCTAAGGTTTCGAGCTCATAGCTATGTAACTTAGCTTCATCGGCCGAAGTTGTCTTTGAGAAATATGAAATAGGGTGATATTTACCATCATCCTGTTTTTGTAAAAGTACGGAACCGAATGCTAAAGAGCTTGCATCACAGTGAAGCTCCGTTTCACGCTTTGGGTCATATATGGATAGTACTGGAGCTTCGATCAATTTGTCTCTTAGTGTTTCAAAAGCCTTTTTGCAATTGTTGTCAAATACGAATGGGGCTTTGGTTTTTAAAAGGTTGGTCAAAGGTTTAGCAATAGTTGAAAAATTGGGAACAAATCTACGGAAGAATGAAAATAATCCTATGCATTGTTGAACTTGTTTTACATTTTGCGGAATAGGATAATTCTTAATTGTTTTAACATGGTGATCACTAGGACATATACCTGAGGAGCTGGTTTTATATCCTAAATAATCCAACTCGTTGTATGCAAATTTGCATTTGTCCAAGCGTAGTTCTAGCCCATTTTCACGTAGTGTACGTAAAACATCTCCCACTAATTGAAAATGTTCATCAAAGTCTTTCGAAGCAATAAGAATATCATCAATATAGACGACTAATTTTTCGCTTTCAATAAATTTTCTCAAAATCGTATTTATAAACCGCTGAAATTCAGCTGGGGCATTTTTTAGTCCAAATGGCATACGAGTATATTCGTATTGGCCGTCAGGGGTGACGAAAGCCGTGTACTGAATTGAGTCTTCGTGCATTTGCACTTGATGAAAGCCACTCTTAAGGTCGAGTAGTGTAAAATATTTTTTGTTTCCTAAATGCTCGAGGCATGTTTCTATTAAAGGGAGTGGATAGTTATCGCGAATGGTAATTTTATTTAGCGGTCGATAGTCGACACACTTACGAATCTCTCCGTTTTTCTTCCTTACCAGTACCAGTGCCGAGGCGTAAAGGGAATTGCTAGGTCGTATTATATTCTTTTTCAAAAGGTCTTTCACTATTTCTTTAACCTTATCCCTCTCGGCAAATGAGAGTCGTCTTGGTTTTGTAAAAACGGGAACATCATGTGTTAAACTAATCCGCATTTTATGAGTCACTGGTAGGATTTGTTCTTCTGGAAAGTTTAGGTAATTGTTAACCACGATTGAATTAATGACAATGCTTTGTTCTTTAGACAAATGTTTACCTATTTTTATCGCGCTCATCGTTTCATCGCTCATATCTATCGAACACATTTCAATAAAAACGTTGGTAAGTGATTTCTCATGCTCAGATTGGTCTAACGCTAATATGGAATTTTCAGAAATTTTGGAATCGGACAAAACGGAATCTGGACCCGCCTCCAACGAGGAGCCCTGTATTGAACTATGCAACAGACCTAAAGTTTGAAGCCTCTGGACAACATCCGGTTTTGTATTCTTTATATCTTTATTTAAGTTCATAATATAGGGTTTGTTATAAATTTTACGTAACTGCGCAAGAATGATTTTGAATTCAGATAATAGATCTCTCCCAACTATCATAGATAACGACATGTAATTTTTAGGCAAAATAATGAAAGTTTGAGTACGGATTTCATTACGAAAGCGTATTTGTAATTCAATGTTTCCAAGTGTTTGAAGGTTACTATTCCCTATTCCACGAAATCCGCTCGGTATGGGAGTATGTAGTTTTGTTTTTGGAATTATGTCTTCATTGACGAAGCTTTTAGCACTACCCGAATCAAAAAGACATGTGATGCTACGTCGGGACAGTTACGGATGACGTGAGATGTACTGCCGCATCGGAAGCAGGAACCCAAGGCTCGACGAGGTTTAGTACATTGTGATGAATGGTGTCCAAAATCTGAGCAGTTGTAACAACGAGGTGTTTCTGTTGGCGCCTGTCTCGGGGCCACTAATCTCGGAACATTTGAGTAGTGGGCAGAAGGAATGTGGCGTTCTATATTTTTGCGCATCAATAAATGTGTTTCACAGCGCTTAATGTTGTCGATCAGATCGTATATGTTGCTGTAGTCCTTTGTGACGAGACTATCGTAGAGAGGATCACGGGATAGTCCTCTAATGGCGTAAGTGATAATAGCATCGTCACTCACATTGCCTGACTTCCCCAACGCGTTAACCCGATACACGTAACTTGTATATGATTCGGAGGACTTTTTGTAAGCTGCGGCTAGTTGGCTGTGAATCACAGCGTCATTGCAGCGATCGGGAAACGCCTTTTTAATTTCAACAGCAAATTCGTCGAAAGTTTTAATCGTATGACGAAATCCATTATACCACTCATTGGCCGCGCCGGTTAAGCGGCTACCTGCATACAAAAGTGTCGTTCGATCTTGCCACTCGTATAGTTCGCTATTATAGCGGATTGTGTCAATCCATCGGTTGATACCGAGACCATCCGAAAATTCTGGTATCAGATGTTTAAGCTCGTCAGGGTGTACCAATCTGCCACTATCCACTTTCACTTGTCGCTGTTCCATTTCCTTGATTTTCTCGCGTAGTGCAAATAGTTCCCATCGATGAGAATCGTTTTCAGCCAAGCTGCCATCTTTGGGAGGAACGATTTTCTCTTTCACCGAAATGGCGACTGGCTCCTCGTGTTTTCTATTGTTCGTCACTACGGCGTCATCAATACGTGGGTTCTGGGAACTGGAGCTGTTTGACGATCGTTCCTCAATTTTCATCCCCGGTTCGCATTGTTGGTACAAGTTGCGAAGATGTTGAATAGTTGCCGAGGGGGGCACTTCGATACCAGCAGCTTCCAAGGCGCATAATAACTCATCTTTTGTAGGCATTTTGTTGCGTAAAATGACTTCCTATCCCACTTCTGAGTTGTAATATTACGGAATTTTCGGAACAGAAATTAGGAAGAATCGGAAGGTGTGCGCTGTTCTGATTCTCGAGCACGAATGCTGTTTTATTCTGACGTTTACGCCTACGATACTTAAATGTTAACGTATGACCGCGACCAAGGTGTTTATGTTTTTTGAGGTGTATTCACATACAATTTTCGGTTTCTACAAAGTAAATAAGTAACTTTTTATTCAGGAGGAACGGTCCAAAAAGGCCGTATTGCTTAATAAATAAGTAACTTAATAAATAAATAAAATAAATAAACAAATTAATCAATTGATAAACGCCATTTTTCCCAGGTACCAGGTACCTGTCCTTTAAGTTGTGCTGTTTAGAAATGACAGTTTAATACAAAGGTCACGTTATGGGGAGGATATTTGAAAAAACGGTTATCAGAGCACATTGTCAGAAAGAAAAAAACACTATACAGTCTGTTCCCAAAGAATTCGCATAACTTGAATATCCGCAAAATTCGAATTTCACGATTTTCGACCAAAATACTATTGGTTACTAGGTATTTTTGATTAATATTAGTATTTTTATATACTTTATAATTTATTTGATACGATTCCTACAGAATATCGGATATTTTTCGTTTGTAAGTCGATTAAATTTTTTTAGCACAAATGCAATTTATACTGCGTTTGACATTTCTTGAAGCGAATTGTACTGATTTGACTTTTGATCTGCCAAATTTAGAAAACCACGTATCTCCAAACTTTACGGAACGGACTTTAATTCATCACAAGTTTCAAACATTCTCATTGAAAAACCATAAAGTAAGTGAAAACTGGGTTATTTTTATAAAAAAAAGATAATTTTCCAAAAATAATCAGGAATATATGATTGAATAAATCATTTGACTCTTTATCAATGTTATTCGCATATCCGGGTGAGGTTGAGTTCTGATGACGCCGAATAAACGGCGCTACACTGTAAATCAATAAATAAATCAATCTTCTTCTTCTTTTGGCTCAACATTTGAGCCCATGACTGGCATGTTGTTAAGTCGTACGAGTTTACGATTGTACTGCGAGACCGGCTAAAAATAAATAAATCAATAAATTAATTTGAAAAAATCAAATCTTGCAGTTATACCGGTTCAATGAGTTCGACAGGTTCATATGAGATCAATAGCTACAATCATACGAGCTTGTGAAGTTTACTTAATTTACAATTTTCTGTCTCATATCCAAAGAGCAAGATGGTTGTTGTTTTTGTAAACAGCACTTTGATACTCGATTGAAAGTGCCTAGCGGTTTGCGATGCTGTTTCAAATATACCAAGTAGAAAGAAGTTATATATATTAGTAAGTTACATACATTTTAATTAGTCGGGAATAACAAGGTATACCAGGCTAGTTATATAACAAACCTTTTTGTCGTGGTTCTCCGGCCTTTTAGACATTTTTATCTGATTTGATTTTTTATACTGTTTTTACGCTCTTTCTGCACGTCTATTCTCGATTTATCCAAACACAAGACTGATCTTTATTTTTCCTCTATGATGTTGCGTTTCCTTCCACGTCGTTTGGTTCTTAATTCGCCATGTTTTTTCTATCTCTCTCTGCTTCGCTATGCTCATCTTTTTCTGAGTCGCCATCTTCTGAACCTACTGAATATACTGAATCTTTTTAAGGCCGAAAATAAATGGACCGGAATTTCGCGGCCGCGGAATTCCGCCTGCTGTCAAACCCATATGCAAAGTGTTAATGGCAAATTTCCCGAACTGTCATATTCATACATTTTTCAGCAAGCAGAATCCCGCGGCCGCGAAATTCCGGTCCGTGAAGTTTCGACCTAATACTAAACCTACTGTAACCAAAATCCTGTACCGGAGCGCCCCCTCACTTTAAGATGATTCCGTCGCGGTCGGTTTTATGCGACAGGCCCATCACTAGTTTTTATGGATAGCTTCAAAGTGCTGTGTCAAGACGTTACAGTGAATGATAAAACAATAATACTACATACAGTTCATTGTTATGATGGAACTAATTTTGATGATACCTTAAGATTGTAGTCATTATCGTTAAACGTTAAATAAATTACAAATATATGATTCGTACATCTTCACCATCTAATGCACTGTTTCAAAACGAAAGAAGAAAATTAATTTTGAAATAAGTTACCGATACACACGAACGATATAGTTAACTTACTTTTTCGGTCAACACTGTAGATGTTAAGAAATCAATCAACCACTGTAAATGAAGGATTGATGCATGGCATCATTTTTGTAAATGGAAATCATTCCGCCAAAAGTAAACATAAAGTACAAACGCAAATTTTTCTATTAAAATGAGTGTCTCTAGCGGAAGTAATGGTGAAATCAATGACGAAACTACGACAGCTACGAAACTACGAAGCGACATCCCAGGCAGCACAACCTGCAGCAGCACAAAAGAGAAGGCTTCGAACCACCAGCAACGTTGATCGACAGAGGGTTATAAATGCTCACCAAAATGGATGCAATGCGGCTGATATTTCTAAAATGCTTAACGTACATCGCTCAACAGTGTATAGTATAATCAAAAAATATGAAACCAACTTTGTGGTTGTGGCTGCTAAACGTGGAGGTATTAGGGAGAAAAAAATCAGTGCAGATATTGGCGAAAAAATAAGAGAATGGATAGATGAAGATTGCGCCATAACTTTACAAAAGCTGGTAGAAAAAGTATTCGAGGAATTTTCTATTCGTGTGAGTAAGCCTACTGTAGCAAGGGAAATCAAGAGTTTTCATTATTCCTTAAAGAGAATTCAAAAAATACCCGTTCGTAGGAATAATCCGCAAACCGTAGAGATTCGCAGAGCTTACGCATCAAATTTTTATGCGTTGACCGGGCAGATTTCTGATACGAATGTGATATTTGTTGACGAGTTGGGCTTCTGTATCAGCATGAGAGCAAGTAGAGGTAGATCGGCTGTTGGTACGCCAGCAGTTAAAGTAGTATCACAAATACGCACTCGCAATGTTTCCATAATATGTGCTATGAATAGATCAGGAATTCAAATGTACAAAACAGCAGAAAGAGCAGTAAATCGTGATTCCTTTTTGGAATTTATTAGAGATTTGAAGAGTAAGTTAAGCGCAACATACGAAGGACGAATAATCTACGTTATGGATAACGTAGCTTTTCATAAGTGTTATGAAATACGCTATCAAATAGAAGACGATGGAGATGAAGTTCGATACCTTCCACCTTATTCGCCGTTCTTAAATCCTATTGAGAACTTATTTAGTAAGTGGAAAGAAATCACTAAAAGGGCAAACGCAAATAACGATGCAGAACTTATTGAGGCCATTGAGAGAGGAGCTTCATTACAGGGTTTTTCAAGCCAGCTCAACATCGTGACACTATTTTTCAAACACGTAAAACGATTGTCAACATCGTACATACAATTCGAATCCGTAAACTCTTTTCGATTTGGTAACACTAGATTTTGAACGCGTAAAATCCCATCTCGAATCTGGAAAATGTATGTTGGCTGTCTTGTCACCCATTATACATTTTCCAGATTCGAGTTGGGACTTTACGCATTCAAAACCTAGTGTTACCAAATCGAAAAGAGTTAACGGATTCGAATTGTATGTACGATGTTGACAATCGTTTAACGTGTTCTAGAAATAGTGTTACGATGTTGAGTTGGCTTGAGAAACCCTGTAATTACTTCTAGTGACTGTGAAGGTTATATCAGAAATATGTGGACATATCTTCATCGGTGCCTTAACAGTTAGGAAATATACGATTAGTTCCTTTGTTTTTATTATTGAATTACCAATACATCGTGTGAAGTGATGAAAAAATGTTATTATTTTATAATTCGTTGAAATAAAAGACAAGAATTATTTGGAACAAGAATTTAAATGATTATTAAATACAAATGTGGTTACTTATTATTTAGGACGAGCAGCATCAGCTATAAAATTGGAAAATATTTGTCTTTCATAAATATTTGTTTACTAAAACATTTCACCGTTTTGAAATAATCTTTACTCGGTTGGGCTATCCTTACAGCACAATGAATTGAAGTTTGATACAAGACTACATTTTTTAAACCATTTCTAACTTTAGAAAAATTATGAAATTTAATTTAATTTTAAAAAAACATATCACTGTGAACATTTTTAAAGTAAAAAAATGTATTCGATGTTATGAATTTTTTTCTTCAAAAAATCCTGTCAACTTTAAGAAGCTTAAACATAAAAACGGTAGTGATTTGAACCAATTTATGTACAGTTATAGAAACTGCATTAATTTATTTAATTTTCGTCAAGATATTCCATCGATATTGGATAACGCAATCAAAAGTTATAACCCTCCAAAGTCGAAGGCTACCTGGATAGCCTAGTAGCATGGAATATGATGTTTTTTTGGTTGGCAGTGACAGGGTTAATATATGACCTCCGTACATTTTTTGTGTGGTATATTTTAATCAAAGAAAACCGACTGTATTATGCATTTACAAACATTACGATGGCCTTAAAAGCAAAAAATAATAAATAATTAAATACATAAAAACATATAATATTTTGCATGAAGGATTGAAGTTCGCTGTATAAACTACTTGCATGACATGTCATCCAGCATACATTTTCCAGATTCGAGTTGGGATTTTACGCATTCAAAACCTAATGTTACCAAATCGAAAAGAGTTTACGGATTCGAATTGTATGTACGATGTTGACAATCGTTTAACGTGTTCTAGAAATAGTGTTACGATGTTGAGTTGGCTTGAGAAACCCTGTACTACTCCATCGACTACCGGCTTACATCGCCGGTCGTCGTCTGCTAGTGCGCCTGTCGCGCCGTCAACGAGCCGCGACTCGAAACAGCTTCATCTTGTAAAGGAAAGTAGTGACACCATCACGGAATAGAGGGCTCAGCTGTTTCGACGCCTCATGGCAGCCGAGACTCCCATGGTAAGAAGACGCGAACGTGAACCACCAAGCGTGCTGCACACCCTGGAGGAGCAGCTAAACGAGGTGGTCAAAAACATCACAGCACTTCTCCACCCCGGGGAACGAGCCAACACTTCCCCTCGTCTCAGCTCGACGGCGTATTCAGATGAGATATACGAGCTGAGCCAAAGTCAGGTGTCTGCACGCCACGTGATAAAAAGTGAGCTGCCTCAATTCTCGGGTGAATACGAAGACTGGTTAACTTTCATTTCAACCTATGAGGATACAACGCAGATGTGCGGGTTCTCTCCCAGAGAAAACATTATCCGGTTGAAGCAAGCCTTGAAAGGAAAAGCGCTGAAGGCAGTGCAATGCCGCTTGAGACGCGCAGAAGATCTTCCAGAAGCCATCGAGACACTCAGGGAAACGTTTGGAAGACCGGAAATGGTCATAGATACCCCTTCTCGACCAGATCCGCCATTCACGACCGCCGAAGGAAGATCGCCTCGACAGCATTGTAGATTTTGCCTTGTCCGTAGAAAAAATCTTCGCCACCGTCAGGAACAGCTACGTCGAGCGACGCTACGACGGACCGGTGTTACAAGAGTTAGTGGGATTACTTCCCCCCTCAATGAAACTGGACTGGGGAAAGCACTGTGTAAAGTTAAAGCACAAATCTCTGGAAGAGTTTGGGAAATATATGCGGATGATTAAGAATGCTTGACTACATGTCATCGCTCCAATGCGTAATGAACGGCAACGCAATCCCCGACACGTCAACTTACACGCTGCAACGGAAAGGATAACGAATTCCGACCAACCTGAATCATCCACATATATAAAGTTTGCCTGCGAAAACTACTGCAACGGCCTGATGAATTGTGACGAATACCGACACATGTCGGTCACGCAGTGGTGGAACCTTATTCGAACCAGACGACTGTGCAGGAGCTGCTTGAAATTTCATCGAAGTGAGTGTCACGAGTCGCGTCCCTGCGGAGTTGATGGCTGCCAATTTCGACATCATGCATCTCTACATCAAACCGGTTCCACAAGTAACTCAGGCAAGTATCGTAGCAATTTTCACTCATTATCGATAACCTAAACGTTTTGCTGAGGTACATTCCAGTAACGCTGTACGGACGAGGAAAGGTCGTGGAAACACTTGCATACCTGGATGAAGGCTCATCAGTTACCCTGATGGAACAAGACCTGCTACAGAAACTAGGGCTACATGGATCCCCACAACCGCTTTGTCTCTCATGGACCGGGGGCCAACAACGTGAAGAAAATGACTCGGTGATTTTAGCCATCGAAGTGTCCGGTACGGAAGAACATGCACCACGTTTTGAGATGGCATCAGTGAGAACGGTACGAAGCCTAGGCCTCCCTGGTCAACGTGTAATGATGGAGTCATTATCAGTCATGTATCGCCACTTACGAGGTCTTCCTATAAGCTCATATAGTGATACAGCTTCTAGGCTACTCATAGGGATCGACAATTATCGTCTGACACGACCTTTCAAGGCCATAGAAGGAGAATCCTTTGAACCAGTCGCAACCAAAACACGTTTAGGATGGGTTGTGTCTGGAAACTGTGCTCAAGTTCAAGGCGATAGATGGAAGGTAACATTAGCGACGCATAACGCGAGGCTTTGCGTTTGTTCCAACCTAGAAGCAAGATTAGATGCCGTTCTTAAAGGAAGCTTCGACTTGGAGAAATCTAACGGTACATCACCACTACCAAAGGCAATAAAAATTGCGCTAGAATTGCTGCGAGAACAAACCAAGTTTGTAGAAGGAAGATTCGAAGCAGGGCTCCTATGGAGACGAGAAAATATATATCATTGCCAAATAACCGCTCGATGGCCCTACGTCGCCTCGATTGCCTTGAGAAGCGCATGATTCGAGAACCACAGCTAAGAGTAGCGATGAATGCAGTGATCAGCCAACACATCAAAAAAGGTTACGTACAAGAAATTCCTAAATCCGAGAAAAGTATGATGTCGCCAAGAACTTGGTACCTGCCAGTATTTCCTGTCTCCAGAGCCAACAAGCCCGATAAAATCAGAGTAGTGTGGGATGCTGCGGCAGAATTCCGTGGAGTATCTCTAAACTCTATGCTTCTTACTCCGTCCCGACCTCCTGACACCACCCATCGTCGTACTACGCATGAAATTGAACATTCGGCGCCGCTTGCTTACCTAGCTGTGCTCAATTTGTAAAAAACTTGAACGCTGAACGGTTTCAAGAAAAGCTTTCGATTGCATCACGTTACATCAAGGAAGACCACTATGTAGACGACATGCTGACGAGCCAAGAGGAGATATGCGATGCGATTAAGCTTGCCAAAGACGTCTTAAGGCCGGGCTACATTGATCGTACTCGCAAGTGTAATTTCGATTTTCACTAGCGCATCTGGCGGAAGTTGACCGAAGCATTTTGTCAAACAATTTGGAGCCACTCCAGAAAATACCTTATTATTCCATGTTTTTTACTTTAACTGGACTGGAAAAGCTTTGTAATTGATAGATACACATATTGTGCAAGTATTTCAGCCGTTTTCGCATCAATAAACGATGGAAAAACTACTTAATTTTGAGATTCAACACGACCATTCCCCCGACGACCAAAAAAAGCTTCTACCAGCCGCCGCCAAATGCGCTAGTGAAAATCGAAATTACACTACGGAGTACGATCAATGTAGCCCGGCCTTTATACGCCCACGAACAAGGAGGGTTCCCGTTGCACAACTGGATATTAAACTGTGAAGAAGTACGTCGAGTAATTGGTACAACGTCCAGCGAACAACAGAAAAATCTCAACCTTGAACCGACCATGACCACTCAGAAGGTCCTCGGTATATGGTAGGATGCAGAACTAGACGTCTTTCGCTTCAAAATTCCTCCGCGTAATGAAGACTTGTTGCCGGGAATCACTATTTCAACCAAGCGTCAGATCCTAAGTATGCTAATGTCTATATACGATCCTTTAGGACTAATTGCTGGCCACTTCTTTTTCTTAAAGGTAACATTACAAGAGACCTGGAGGATGAATGTTGGATGGGACGACGAGGTTCCCCAACCTATCTATGAGATGTGGAGTCAATGGCTTGCACATCTTCCAACACTCCAAAGCATCTCAATACCACGCTGCTATCGCGAATCTGTGAAAATAACTGAATGTAACAAACAACTGCACGTATTCGTCGACGCTGGCAAGGACGGCTATACTGCTGACGCATATTTCCGGTTTGAGACCAACGACCACGTTGAGGTCGCACTAATAGGGGGTAAGACGTCGCCCCATTGAAGTATACTTCAGTACCCAGGTTAGAGCTCCAAACAGCTGTTCTTGGGCTTCGATTAGCGAAATCGATCTGCGAATCGCATCGGGAAAAGGTTCAACAACAATTCTTCTGGACAGATTCGAAGGACGTTGTATTAATGCTGATCACAGGTGTTATAGTACCTTCGTAGCACACAGAGTTGGCGAAATCCTCGAGCATAGTTCAGCCGAAGACTGGAACTGGATACCAACCAAAACAAATGTTGCTGACGAAGGCACGAAATGGTCAAAGATGGACAAACATCTCACAACCAGCGCATGGTTTACAGGACCGTTATTCCTGCAAAACAAAAAAGAAAACTGGCACTTTGAAGATTCCAAAGAAATGACAACAACTGAAGAAATACGATACAACGTTTGCAGTCACGCACAGGTAGAGCCCCTTATCGAGTTCAGTCGTTCAGTTCAGTCGCTGGAGGCAACTGTGAAGGCCGGGCTACATTGATCGTACTCGCAAGTGTAATTTCGATTTTCACTAGCGCATCTGGCGGCGGCTGGTGGAAGCTTTTTTGGTCGTCGAGGGAATGGCCATGGCGGATCTCAAATTTAAGTTGTTTTTTCATCGTTTTTCGATGCGAAAATGGCTGAAATACTTGCACAACATATTTATCTACCAATTGCATAGCTCTACCAGACTAGTTTAAGTAAAAAACATGGAAAAATAACATATTTTCTGAAGCGGCTACAAATTGTTTGGCAAAATGCTTCAGTCAACCGCCGCCAGATGCGCTAGTGAAAATCGAAATTACGCTATGGAGTACGATCAATGTAGCCCGGCCTTTACGAGCGATAGCATACGTTTGGCGATTCATCAGGAACGCTCGATCACCGACTGATAAACAGATGGGAGCCCTCACGACGACAGAATTGGAACTTGCTGAACGAACTATAATCTTGCAGACACAGCAGACCGTATTTCCAGAAGAACGACGCCTGCTAAAGAAGCTTGAATGCGAGTCAAATACTCTTAAATACCTTCCTAAAAGCAGCCAACTGTATAAGTTCAGCCTCCAACTCGATACGCACGGCATCTTACGAGTTAAAGGAAGAATAGATGTTGCGAATATGTCGGATACGAAACCAAGCAACCAATAATACTCCCAAAGTCTGGACATATAACCGAGTTGATTATCGATTATTACCATCGAAAGTATAGACACGCCAATCATCAAACCGTCATGAACGAAGTGCGACAACGTTTTAATATTCCTTCTCTACGCTCCGTATGTCATAGAGTGAAACAGAACTGCTGTTTTTGCAAGGTCAGAGAGTCTATGCCATCAGTGCCACCTATGGGGCACTTACCTGCAGCTAGATTATCCCCCTTTATCAGGCCATTCACATTCACAGGTATTGACTACTTCGGACCACTCATCGTAACGAACGGACGGCGGACCGAAATGCGTTGGGGCGTGCTATTTACCTGCATGACCGTTAGAGCGGTACACCTTGAAGTAGCATTTTCCCTCTCAACAAGCTCGTGCATAATCGCCAAAAAATGCAAAAGAAATGTATTGCGATCAACGAACCAATTTTATAGGTGCAAATCGAGAATTATGAGAAGCCTCGAAAGCAGTAAACATGCAACAACTAATAGAAGAACTAGACGTTCCGTACACTCAGTGGAAGTTTAATCCACCAGCAGCTCCTCACTTCGGAGGCACATGGGAAAAGCTCTTACGTTCCATAAAAAAACGCTACAGAATATCCAACTAAGGAAACACCCGACAGATGAGATACTGAACGGCTGGCTCATTGAAGTCGAGGGCATAATAAACTCTAGACCGCTTATCGAGGTTCCGGTTA
Source organism: Anopheles merus (assembly GCF_017562075.2). NCBI lineage: Eukaryota > Metazoa > Arthropoda > Insecta > Diptera > Culicidae > Anopheles > Anopheles merus. Next base: position 80,378 of record NW_024427636.1, on the reverse strand, counting down.
GCCTAGATGAAGACAGCCCTCTGACACCGAACCACTCTCCGCCATGCAGTTGACAGCGATTTGCGAGGGCGCGCGAGGGCTCGCACGACATACAAGTTCACCGCCCCAGAGCCCTCTCATCCCGTTAAACATTGCGAGGGTTGCGAGTAATATCATCTGCTCGAAATCTTATGCTTTTAAAAATAATCCTTTTGTTTTATAAATAAATTATTTTTTTTGCGGTGTTATGCGTCGAAAAGATAATTATTTCTATTTTAAATGATTTATTTAAAAAAAAAATATTGTCAAAATTGAGGTGTTCAGTATGCTACAATTTGCACTGTTATACCCCCGTCAAACATTGCGAGGGTTGCAAGTGGTATCTCTGCTCGAAATATTAAGATATTTTAAAAAAAATTATTTTTTATTATTAAATTATTTTTTAACTGTGTTATGTGTAGAAAAGATAACTTTTCCATTTTTTTATATTTTTGCAAAATAAAATGTTAAAATTTAGGCGTTTAGTATGCTATAATTTGTAATGGTATACCTGCTCTCAGCGTGCTATAATTATAACTGCTAAAACTGGGAGTGAAAAAACTACCAAAGCTCGCAAGCTCTTTAATGCGAGGGCTCTGGGGCGGTGAACTTGTATGGCGTGCGAGCCCTCGCGCGCCCTCGCAAATCGCTGTCAATTGCATCCCGCCATGCAATTTATAGCGATTTGCGAGGGCGCGCGAGGGCTCGCACGCCATACAAGTTCACAGCTCTAGAGCCCTCGCATTAAAGAGCTTGCGAGCCTTGGCAGTTTTTTCGCCCCTAAGTTTAGAAGTTATAATTATAGCACCCCAACAACAGGTATAACAGTACAAATTGTAGCATACTAAACACCTCAATTTTGACATTTTATTTTGAAAAAATCAACTAAAATAGAAATAATAATCTTTTCGACGAATAACACCGCAAAAAATATAATTTATGAATAAAACAAAATGATTATTTTCAAATGCATAAGATTTCGAGCAGATGATATTACTCGCAACCCTCGCAATGTTTGACGGGATGGCGGGCCTGCTGAACGGGGTGCTATAATTATAACTGCTAAACTTAGGGGCGAAAAAACTGCCAAGGCTCGCAAGCTCTTTAATGCGAGGGCTCTAGAGCTGTGAACTTGTATGGCGTGCGAGCCCTCGCAAATCGCTATAACCCGTCAAACATTGCGAGGGTTGGGAGTGGTATCATCTACTCGAAATCATAAGGTCATTAAAAAATCTTTATTTTTCATACATAAGTTTTTGTTATTGAGGTGTTATTCGCCGAAAAGATTACTTCTCCAATTTTTGTGGATTTTTGCCAAATAAAATCGCCAAATGTCCTATCCGCAAAAGGCGGTTTTCGCCGCGATTTCCGACCAAGCGAAAATGTTTTTTTGACGATTTGTATGGAGCGAAGACACACACCCAAATTATGGTCACAAATTATGGATGGGAAGTTTATGGTTCTGACTTCTGTTTCACTCTCGCTCACAGACGACGATCTCCTGTCGCATTCTTACAATCCCATCGGCTCTACGGTTTGGTTGTTGCTGCTCTTTCTCGCACGTGAGGTAGTTTTCTTTCTCCTTGTTTTTCCTGTGTGTGGCATTGGCTGCGAACGATCAGTATTCTCATGATCCGTTAGTTAATTAAAGGTAAATTGTTAGAAGCAATGAGTGTGGCACACCAAATTCTGCACAAATTCGTGCTCGTTTATGTGCCACGCTACACGGAAAGTATTTTGTGATTAGCACAACCACAAACACAGTATGATGCGTGTAGATTTGGGAAACATGGTGGTAAACTTTTTATGCGGATGAGCAACAATTAAATGCCGCATATTGTATACCCTTTAAACCAAACGGCAGAATGCTTTTAATCGTCACTCTGCTGCTCTATTCAACATGCATAGCGACTCATTTGACGCGGTCAATCATCACAACGAGACCGGTTCCTACGAGGCCATACGAGATCGATTCCCATCTGGACCCCGGATAGCAAGAACCGAATATCCAATAGCATGATTTTAGTAAGGTTAAGAAGCCGTTTCAGCTCGGTCCACAGCACTGTTCGTTACGTCAAAGAAGAAGAAGAAAATTTATACGGGAGGAAATTGACTTGGTACGCAGATGGCAGGGAGCTTAGAGGACTTATCGGCCACGGGCTGTAATCGACTACGTGGTTCCAAGGAGCGCTGATATGTGGTCAGCGGGGCGCCAGGTAGTTTGGAAGGTACCATTCCGACTCGTGAGAGCAGCGAATTCGAATGGAATCGCACCTCCCAAATGATCCAGATGGTTCCGACCCGGTAGGTCGGCCCGCATTCAGTGGCGTATTACCACGACTGGAGGCCCTAAGCGGACACACGAAAGTTGACCATTCGGATGTGTCGAGCGAGAAGTTTTCTGAGGAATTCTAAACCAGAGAAGGATTGCGAAGCACTTTTACTTCCGAGTGGGGGGATGGGTTCCTCTCCTCGGGGCCCCACGCGGCCGCTTAGTTTGCGTACTGGTTGAACCGCCCCTGCTTGCACCTTACTATTGTTTGCCTGAAGCACGGCAATACAGTTTAAATTTTACATTTAGTTTACATTTACATCCTAAAGCATACTAGCCATATTGAAAAGCAAACACGAATAGAAAGGAAAGAAGGGGGAAGGGAGTAAGGAAAAGGGGAGCAAACAAGAGCGGAAAGAGGAGCGGGAAGGGTGATTATTGAAGAGGTAAGATGAAAAGATGAAGGCGTGGGTTGCGTACAGCAGCGCGAATTGTTCCGGAGCGGCGATAAGTTCTAAACAATGGGGGACGAGAGCGAAGCGAGCTGAAGGGAGCATACAGGAACGGGAAGGACATACAGGAAAGGAGCAACATGCATTTTTTGTAGGTCGATGTTCTTCCTTCCAGCCACACTTTGGAAAGAAATTTCGGATAGTTAGCCCTTGCTACGAGAGACGGTTCGCACGAGGATTGAACCGAAGACGAGCATGTTGTTAATTCGTGCAAGTTGACGTTACCTGCTACTAATTAGTTTTCCGGGATAGCGGGATAGCCAGTCCTGGGCCACTAGGACCATACGGGGCTTGAACCTAGGACGGGTATGTTGTTGTGTTGTGTTCGGGGAGCACGACAACGAGGGGCAGCCGAAACCAGCCAAGCCATCCATAGAATGCGGGGACGCGTAGAGCAGCTTGGCGCGTGGCTCCGGCTGCACCATCGGCATTTGAGGCTCCCGGGGGGCCGGTCGCCACAGCCAATCCCCGACCGCAGCGCGAAAATGCATGCAGCATAAACGTCCCTTACGTTTGCTGCGTCAATGGCGAGTGCAGCGACGGGCTAGAACACAACTCTCTATGCCCCCCTCCAGATAGCGATATGGCCGCGCAGCACCATCCGCAACGATGATGCGTCTTCAAAAAAGGCGAGAGAAAGAACAAGCTAGGCATCGCGAGCGAGCGATGCGTGCGCCAGATAAGCCGAGGCGGACCCTCCTCGCTCACAGCATCGAGCGAAAGGCAGGGGAGACGTGCATTTCTTTCTTCCGGAGAGGAGCCCCCGTTAATTAGGAAGAAGGCGGTACAACATGGTGTTTTAATCCTTACCTGCATTCCCTATTGTGTGGGAAGGAAGGAGAAGGGGGGGGGAAGGGTTGCAGGAATTGTGGATTGTTGAACAAAAAAAATAAAAAAATGAAAAGAAAAATGTGTTCAAAGACATCATCCTTCATTGGAATATTTGACAATTTTAAGCATTGGTTGGCTTCATATGATATGTTGTGTGTGCTAGTGCATTGATGATCGTCCATTGATTGATTTTTTTTTCACAAGTGCAACTAATTGCACTAACAAACAATATAAAACCCGTGCGCTGCATGCGTCCGATCGATCCGGCAAATAGCTCCAACGGTAAATCTATTCATACATCCACACGACAACTTGCACGCTGATCAAATCCAGTTTCGAACGACGGCTCTAGCCAACGCGCAATGCATCGAGCAGCCAAAAAAAACGGGAAGGAAAAAAAATAACCAAGTCAAGCACACAAGGCACGGTCAAGCATTCGCCAATAACTGCTGGGAGAGAAAGGTGGGAATGAAAGAGGTGGGGAAGCAACGTCACTCAAAGCGAATATGATCCGGGTGAACGGATAAAGAAGACAGCAGACAAGCGATATCACTCCCGCTACCATGTGAGAATAGCGAGATGGATCGGTACGGTACCCACCCAGAGAAAGAGTGAGGGGGAGAGAGGGTATCGACTTTTTGAACCACTTTTTTATGGTCATTGTCTTAGACAATGACCACGATCGAAATACTCCAGAAAATCCGCCATAATTGTGGCGTTTTTCGGCTTAAAAAAATTCGCTTCGTCGTATATTGACTTAAATGCGACGAGCACCCGACGTCGGGTGAACGTTCACACGACGTACACCCGACGTCGGAAATATTTGAAATTGTCGGTTGGGTAGGTGTTTAGTAAGCTATAATTTTCAATGTTATACCTGCTTTCGGGGTGCTATAATTATAACTGCTAAACCTCGAATATACGGAGAAAGCCTGCGGCTGCCATCCGAAGCATTCATACCTTCTGCTCCAAAAACGATAGAAGACTTGCCGGATTTTATCCAAAAATTAAAAGAAGCATTTAGACGAATTGACCCAAATCCTACCCAACTAAATGATAGCACAACCACATATATACCAAAAGGTTTGGATACAACCGTGGAATATAATTCCTAACGAACGTTTTTGCCACCGTTAATGCTGAGATATCAGCCATAGGGTAACACTCCGGCCAACGAGTGAAACGATCCACGATGGTTAACAAATAGGTCATTTCTTCTGAAGGCGGTAATGACCCTACTATGTCCATGTGCACATATTCAAAGCTTCCTTTTGGAATGGTTATTGCTTCTAACGGGGAACGAGTTTTGTCGTGTTGTGGATATCTTCCTCAGCTACCGGTATGATGTGATATGCCCGCACGATATCCAACTTTGTAAAAAAGTTACAACCAGCTAGATTCAGTGTAAAATTTTGTATGTGCGGGATCGGATATCGATCTGGAATTGTGATAGCGTTCAACCGTTGATAGTCGCCGCATGGTCGCCAATCTGCATCGGATTTGGGTACCATATGTAATGGCGAAGAAGCTGACGAAGATGACACTCTACAGATTCCCAAGTCCAACATGTGTTGAAATTCCGCTTGAGCAATCTTCAACTTCTTTGGATCGAGACGGCGGGGTTTGGCAAACGGCAGTGAACCTTTTGTTTCTATATGGTGGACTACCGAATGTTTGACTGGTTTCTTATAACCCGGCGGATCCATCAGTGGTGGATACTCTTTTAACAGATTCTCAAAACCATTTTTGTCGATTATAAAATATTTGGGGTTGGCGTGTCCACAAAAGCAATAGTTGCGATCGTTTCTTGTCCCGTAAGATGATCGATTAACCTTTTCCTTCTGAGGTCGACCCATAAGTCGTTTTTCGCCAAAAAATCAGCTCCTATTATCGGTTGATTTACTTCGGCTAGTATAAAACAATGAGAAAATACTCTCCTCAGGCCAAGGCTTAGTTGCAGCAACTTTGTTCCATAGGTAGCAATAGGGCTTCCATTAGCTGCTACAAGTGAGTTTTCTGCCTGTCTGATTACTTTCCCTAGCAAATTGTAAGGAATGACGGACACATCGGCTCCTGTATCCACTAGGAAAGTGAATTTTGTCATTTCATCATCTATAAAAAGGCGATAGGAGTCGAATATTGCTCTTGGGTTGTCCGCCACTACCGTTGAGCATATTAGTTTTTTGTTGAGAAAATTTACAAGGTTTTTGGCATCTTCGTGCTTGATCACCAAATCTAAAGTGAAAATAGCACATTGGATGTTTTCGAACCTGTGACGGCGTTCTTGAGCGACTGCCACTCGATGATCGATTTCGTTGGCATCCTCTATTGTTACCTGCTGAATGTACTGAGATCGTTTTTAGCATGTCTCTCAGTTCGGAAATTTCCTGCCGAAAAGTCATCATTTCGTTCGAGGGATTCCCACCCGATGTTTCTTTGAAGGAAGGCCCTGCGATGGACGAAATCGCACCGGCTTGGGTTGCTTCCCATAGCCTGTCTGCCACCTTTAAAAGTTCACCGATGTCCCGGCTGCCTATTGCAATTAGCGAGATTTCGACTGTTTTGAGCAGCCTTGATAGCCAAAGCTTACGGATAAGCTCCGTGGTGAGGTTCGTTGAATCGCCGGCTAGTTGGACCATGTGTCGATAAAAATCCGACGGACTTCGGTCACCCATTTGTACATGATACAAGAGTTGGGTAATACGGTGCTCCTCACTCACATTGAGCCTATCTAATAACTGGCTTTTGAGGTGTGTGTAAGGGTTGCTAGGTAATGGAGCCGAAACAATATCTTGGCCAAAATGTTCTTTGGAAGCACACTCAGTACATAAGAGTACCTTGTGCGTTCCCTAGTCACATTCGAAACTTCGAATTCCGCTTCTGCTGCCACAAACCATGCGGACGGAACGTCTTCCCAAAAATTAGGTAGTCTGGTCGAAATCCTTTCGATTTCTAAATGTTATCCTTGGTTGGTTGGTCTCCGTCACTGGAGGTCGACCCGGTGGCATCACTGGGAATTGCTGTGGAATTACACTGTGCCCAGCACTGTCCCCATCGCTATCGTTCGTCTTCATCTTCGGCTTTACAACGTTTTTACTCCCTGTCTAAACTCGTATGTCAAGTATGTATGTATGCTCACTTGACACGAATGATACAAAATTATTGATATATAAATGTAATAATCGCGAAAGAATATATGTTTTTATATATATATGGCCCTACAACCCGGGGCAAAAGTGCAGCCGTTCCGCTGAAACTACAAGGATCATATTTACGCCTGGACCGGGCGACGGCCAGCTACCATCGTACTTGGCACGGTGCAACCATTGACATCACGGTGTGACCATCGATATCGCGGTGTGACCACCGTCATCACGGACATCGTGGCGAAACCGGCGACATCATAAGAAATCATCGTCGGCGCGGTGTGATCATCGCGGATAACCTGTCCGGTTCTAACGTCGCAGAAGACATCTCTTCATCAACCGGATCAACGTGAAGCGGACCAGCGACCGGCCTCAGCGATCATCGAGGGAGACGTTCGATTGCTGGTGCCAACCGTTCGCTACACCATACATGGAAAAGATCGGTGAGCTCGTTCCTTTTTTCGTTTTTTTTTTGCTTTGTTACTATTTTATTTTTTTTTACGCGACATACGCTAATCGTTGCCGATAGATTTTTCTTCGCCACAACCGCGCTGGTGTATGCACACAATCTTAGCACCCTTTTTGCACCACTTCCTGGGAACCTTTTCACACCACTTTTTATCACCACTCGCGACACTCGTTATCAGATCACCTGATCACGTCGGGGTCACCACTTGTTGGTTTGGTACAAATTTTATTCACGCACTTGTATACTACCGCATCGTTCAATTATATTCTCCCGCACTCGCACCGTACAATTCGAAGGATAATTCAGAAGAGAGCGATCGTCCGATCGAACACCTGCTTTAATGCGTGGTGCTCTCACGCACCTTGCTTTGCTCGGCCTTACGCTTCGTGTACTACGCTTCGTGTGCCATACTTCGTGTGCTGCGCTTCGTGTGCTTGGCTTCGTGTGCTAGGCTTCATGTGCTAGGCTTCGTGCCCTTATCTGTTCTAACTCTAACATCTGTGCTAACGGTTTGTAACGCTTCCGTTATCCTATCGCTACCTTCCTTGCTGAATAACCTTTGAGGTCGGAGTCACGACAGCGATAGATGTGCTGCTGGGGACACGAACTTCCAAGCATAATTATGCAATATTGCCACCAGCGATTACACCACAGTTCAGTATGCGCTCACAGACACTACGCAATTTCAGCAGTGCTAGTGGATTGTAGTAAACATTTTACACACCAGCACGGCTGCCAATTGTTTGAAATTAATCCCGTAAGCCGAAATCTCACCTGAAATTTCACCAGGTTGTCTGTAAGCGCCTGCCAAATCAATTTTTTGCACATCACGAGCAAGTGAGTACCGCATTGTTTTGTTTCGATGTTCTGACTGACAGGTCGATTTGACAGAATGAATTGCTGCATTTTCAGTCATTTGTTTTACTGATACAGGCGTCCCCCGAGTTACGACCCCCTCGAGTTACGACGATTCGCAGTTACGACGATTTTGATTTTGACAGTTAAAAGTTGTCATTGAGACGAAATTGATGTATTTTTTTGAATTTCTGTGCAGATAACCGTTACAAACATATTTCCTCAGATTCCACAACTCCCCAATTTTGAATATCTATATCGTGTAAACGGCTTTTGGAGGAAAATTAATACTTTATCGTATATTATTTCAAATAAAATATACGATTTCATAGATTCCGACTCTTCAATTTCGGCTATAAACGTTATATTCACAGATATTCGACATACGACTATTTCGACTAACGCCTTGCTTTGGGACATTCTTTCGGTCCCAAATACAGTCGTATCTCGGGGGACACCTGTATTCAGTGAAACGACTAATTTGACACTGATTTTACTGATTTTCAGTAAAATGTGTGTTACTTAAATGCATTCAGTAAATTGTTTTACTGAAAATCAGTTAAAAAATGACATTTATGCTGGAAATCAGTAAAATATTCTAGTACTGAATCGTTTCAGTAAAAAACTTTACTGAAGTCGGATGAGAAAACTTGCTGTGTAGTGTCTGGTGCTATTCTCGAACTTCATTTTAGTTCATCAACAGTTGTTAAACCTACTAAAACCAGTTAGTTGTTGATGAAAATTATATTATAATAATGATTAATCGATTGAATCATAGTAAATTGTTAGTAAAACCAGTGAATTTTATAACGGTTATATGAATTTCACATGTATTGGACTATTCTCCGTGGATATCGATTAACCGGCAACCGTCCGGTCCCGAGCTGCCCGGATAATCGACGTTCTACTATACGTACCGAAAAGGATATTTAAAAAAAATCATTATCAGAACAAATTGTAATAACGAAAAGACTAAAATTCGTGACATATTTGAAATATCTTTCCATTCAAAGAATTTTCTATTTAATGGACATAAAGGTAATTAAATCTGGCTTGGTTTTACCAAACATAATAAAAATATCAAAACAACTTCCAGAATTTGTAACAAATATAAGCTAGGTCCTATTATCCGTGTTATTCGACGTTCCTATGAACCCAGATAAAAAGCGTTGCACCGTGTATTTCAAAACACTTAAAAATAATTGCACAGCATTTTTCATCAAATGGTTTCAGTTTCAGATCGCTAGACACTTTACATCGAGGTATGATCTCGTAATACGTTAGTGTCTCCTAGAAAACCGAAGTCCATAATAGCTTACCGTCTTTGATAGCCAAGTTGGAAAATTGGATGATTGCCACAGAACTAAAAAAGAGTTGAAACATGCAGAATAAAATATATCTATTTCTTGCTAAGCTGACTTCAAGAAATGCCACGTAGATATCCTTGGCTACATTTTAGACTACATGTTTTAGTGGTGTAGGAGTTGGCCGTGCGCCATTCAACATTTCAAATAGCCAAAGAACATTGTTACCAACATCAATAAACTATGGGATCATCTCTAGTTTGGTCATCCACTACCATTTTCATGCATACATAAAAATAGCCACAAATAGATAGATTCATTGCCAACAAGAGACAAAACAGATGTATAGACATGCAATTAATTTTATATTGTATATTTTTTTTAATAAAATAACATAATATTCCACAATAATGTTCTACTTGTTGGCTTTTGTTTTCGGAATTTACTACAATAATGAAAACATCCAGAAAACATGGAAATTTTTACTATTACATACATAAAAATGAAATAAGTTATGGTTGTAAAGAACGACATTATTTTTACTACACCATCAGAGTTAGTGCATTAAGCCGTCAAGTCTGAGAGAAAGAAACTTTATATCAAAAGGTGAACCGATAATAAGAAGAAGAATAAGTTTTATAAAAAAGCGACAGTGTCGGAATGATTCTGTAAAAAATGATGACAAGTCATAAAATTTCACATGGTGCAAAATTGAAAGGAATCGAATAATGCTTTGTAAATCCTTGATATGTTTTCTGTTATTTAAGATAAATAACTGAGATGAGCTACACTATTGTATTGTACCAAGATACGTATTTTATTTTTGTAACGCGTTTCATGTATCTATCAACATATCTATCCTTCAACCAAGCACGTACACGGACAGAATTCTGGCAGATAGACCTTATTTGTTTTGGTCGATAAGGATTTGTCTTATTGATGGATTTTGGAGTTCTTTTATGATGATTACATTCGTAAACGGAGATTGAAAAATAAGGACATCAGAAAAACCGGCAGATAAGAAATCGCGTTAATCTCACACCCAAGTCAAAAAATGCAACAGATTTAATCAGCGGTTTCTATCAATACCAAATATTGTTCCCAAACCACTTGATTCCAAAAAGAGTATATAGTATGTATGAACGATACAAAAGTACTCATAATAGCGTAATCAGGGTAGAAAGATTTTTTACGATATGTTAAAAATTGTAAATGACGAAATTGCTTGATTACTTTGGATGTGTGTTGTAGTTTATATGATTTAGAATAATGTGCGTAGCTTATTCTTTATGGTTTGTAAAAAAAAATAATGCTGCTTGGCATTGGCATACCAACAAATGAAAACAGCTAGGATTCACAGCTGAATTCTTATTGCTTGGGGACTATACGGATTCTTCACCATCTTGAGATAAAAGCCATCGTAAACTTACCCCGGCCTTACACAAGTCTAAAACTAAAACTATAGTAATACAAAATAGTACATCATCAATTCTATTACTAATGAAGGGGCTATAAAAAATGCATTTGAAGTAAAAACATACAAAGGGCACTGAAAAAAAATATTGTTTTCATCGAATGTTTTCACATTATATCACAGGCAAGTAATTATGGTTTTGTCGTTACGTTACAGTTAAACCGAATAATAAATACAGTGGAGCGCAGTTTATATGACTTCCTTTTATTTATATTCGTGCTCTTGAGAATGTACAGTTCAATACAAAGGTGAAATTGCGTTCTGAGGAGGATATAAAAAAAGTTATCAGAGCACATAGTCATAACATTAAACAATATTATTCAAGGCAGATTACAAATAGTATCAATGGAAAAACATGAAATTAATAAAGCTGAAGCTAAAAATATCCTTTTGCTCATTACCCGTGTTATTCGCATCTCCTGCCGAAGTCAAGTCCCGATGGGCGGCCTTCCACTGAATAAGGTCTCCGCTCTATACTTTTCTATTTCCTATTATATCACAAATGAACCTAACACAAAATTGATGCTAACACAAATCATTTTTAAAATACTTTTCATTGACATACCATTCATACACTCATTTCTACCATCAACCATTTGTATCCATAATTTGAATACATGAATGAATGAATTGTGCAAAATACTATTTCACAACTTTGTATTTTTTTTTAATTTAAGACCATTATTATATGACTACACTACAAAGGCGCCCGTAAACGTTTCGAAAGAAGTGCAGACGAATACCTTATTCAATGACAATGGGGCTACCACAATACCCTTTCCACATACCCCTGCCGGTAGTACAAATACTTTACTAATACATGTAACATTTCTATGCAACATGCAACATTTCTAACTCAGCCAGCCCTTATTTAGACTCATAAACTACCTACACGTCTTGCGGATACACGACCAAACTTTACAAGCAGACGGCTTCGGGCGCCTTTGAACCGGTCTAAGAGAACATCGATGTTGAAGTAGGTGGTGGGAGGAAAAAAAATCAGGTTATGATTTCATTCCGCAACGTATGTAACAACAGCAAACAATTGGGGTCTTTCGAATTAGTTCTTCGCTAAATTGATAGGCTCTCATGGCAAGTAAAAGAATTTTTTTAAAATTATTTTACTCTCTTTGGGTTGGTTTTTAAAAACAATAGTTATTGCAAACTTTTTTTTAAATTATTTGAAATCTCAAGAAACACATATATCAACAAATAAAAATAATAATTATTATTTTAAAAATCATAAAATCCTTAAAAAGCTGTTATAACACTGTGAAACGATCCTAGAATATATTATTTGTATGAATGTTACTGTCACGAATGATGCATTGAAACGGAACACGTGTGTTTGACACCAGATTTTGAAACGCAATAAAACTTACATACTTTACTAAACGTTTTAATTATCATTCTGCGGAAAAACAATAACATAAAATTTATTTTTCGAAGTGTCTTTATGCTTTTGGTACGACTATAATTTTTTTTTAATAATATGTGATGTATTAATGGGCTTAAAATTTTTAAAAAAATATACAAAGATGTTAAATAGTATTTTGCACAATTCATACAATCACAGTTTTCATGTATCTCCTCCGGATTTTCCGCAAATAGTGAAAAAAGACTGTCGCTGTAGTTGTCGTATTGATGCTAATAAAAGAATCCTGAAAAAACCCTTGTATAATTGGAATGGCGGGCCGGTTTGGAGGTACAGTCGTCAACTCGAACGACTCAATAACAAGCCCGTCATGGGTTCAAGCCCCGAATAGACCGACCGTGTAGGACTGACTATCCTGCTATGGTAACAATAAGAAACTGAAAGTCAAGCTCACTTCACTAGTAGGTACAGGCGGGCCTTGACCGATATCAGTTGTTGTGCCAAAGAAGAAAAATAATTGGAATGGAACTGAGTTTTGAAGTTTATTTCATTTGAACAGCGAGGAATATTAACAACATATTAAATGTTAACGAAATTCAATCTTCATAAATGTATGACTCTGATAGATACAGTGAGTCCTAAAAGTATTCATGTAGCTGAAAATTTAACATAAAAAGGCGAATTATGGCCACAATAGAATCCACGCACTCGTTATGCTAAGAACTTAAGCATTAAAATACTTCGATTTCAACGAAAACACGTAATTAAATAACATTAAAAATCATTTGATGAGTACTAGAAAATTACTCATCTATTCTGTTTTTTAGTTTAATAATTAATAATAATAATTTTGGTTTAATTAAGTTTAATTTTCATATGAAAAAATAAGTTATGGATACAAACAATTTCACGATCTGGTTGAGATATCAAATTGTGAGTATTAGTCTTGACCAACACGCTTGCTCATTTCAACCTTAAAGAGTGGGTATTTTTGTCCCACTAATTCTACACAGCCAAACACTTTTCGGGCCAATTGTGCATATTCTGCACTAAACCTAGTGTAACTATACATTTCCTTCTCATGTACAGTGACATGGAGTAGTTTTTTGTAGCAATTTATCACTTAAAAATAAGCAATACGGCCGAAGCAGTTTTTTTCTGAATTTAAAAAAAAATCACTTAAAAATGACCACCATCTGGAATCTAGCCTCCTAGCTTTTATCCTTTTTAGCTGCACATGATTGTCCTAATTTTGGGCACTAATCTTTTCATAATTATTAATTCCAATATAATTCTATCTTTTTTATTTTCGTCATTATTCATGAATAATTAACATAATTATGAACAAAAGTTGTAAAAACGGCCGAAAATGCATTCAGACCACTGAAAAAAATGCAAAAATTCACAACAACTAAAACCTCAATGCGATGAAACTATTGAAGCTTTTTCACCCAGCTGCCAAATTTTTCCCACGCTTTTTGATCAAATGTTCTGGGCGACCTCTGTATTATATAGACATTAAAAATGAGCTTCAAAAGTTGTCTCCTTATTTCGATTGAAAGTACGTTACACACTAGCGCCATCTCCATAATGATTCACTTGCTACTTTGACACTAGCGAGAAACTACAGTGGCCGGCAGAATAAAGTGGCCACTACTTACAATTTACGTTTTTTATTGTTTTCTGTAAAAAATGAAGTTATTGTACTGCTTTATTTTTTGAAACATTGTTTGTGAAATGCTTAAGAATGCGCAGTACCATAGTATAACAAAAATGAGAAGTTTGCTTCAAAAAAAAATTTTTTTTCAAAATTGTTAAAAATCACTGTGCCAAAATAAAGTGCCCACTTTGTTCATTCTACAGAAAATATTTTTATGAACAAATATAACACCAAACTTATAATTTATATGCATTTCTCTTGCATTCTTTACATGTTCGAGGATCTTTGGCGTATTTTTTTTTTTCAATTTTTAAAGGTTTATCTAGTTCTGCATCTAGTTTTCGCATCTGATTCTTCTCAAGCGTTATCAAGAGCATTAAATTTACATTTATTTGTTTGTTACACCAGTTTTATTCACCTTCGCACCTATAATCTGCCACAAATTCTCGATGGCACCAAGATTTAGACTTTATGGAGGACATGCAAGGTGTTTTATACGATACTAGTTGAGAAATGTTTTTTGTATTGATTATGTGTGTTGAGATGTTAGCCTGTAGGAACATGTTTTCAGTTTCCAAAACCTATTTTTTCCCAAATTATTGATGAAGAATGTTAAAATAGGTATCAGTCATAGTTGTACTTTCGATTCATACCAGTTTTCCCGCTACTCCTAAAGATAAACACCCCCTAGCTATCACATTGCCATTTTCGTAATTTAGTGTCCGTTAGATGTGGCGTCCTTCAAGCTCCTCGCCCGATCTACAGCAAGACTAACAAAGCCAATTCGCTTCAATATGATCAAGAACATGCAGATATATCGTTAAATTGTTGAAAAACTGATATTTGGACAGATGAGTCCAAATTAGAACAGATGTTCTAGAAATTTCTAGACGCGATCCAACAAACCAATATGTATGAAGAGTGCAATGTGATGACCAGGGAGGGGATTCCTATACGAGAAGTGGGGAGCATGATTTAAATCGACGGCGTAATGAAAGCTAATACCTATATAAGCATACTGTGTGAATTTATCTGTTTTCTGTGAAAAATACGGAGTTAGTAAATAAATTGATGTTACAACAGGAAGACGACTCAAGTTATACACGTAGATTTTTTTTTCAATCAAATCGAATAAAACTTCTTTAATGGCTCTCACTCAGTCTTAATTTTAATGTTATCGAGATTTAGTGTGCAAATTTTAATGCAAATGTGGTGAAAATGACGTGATTAAGTAAAACAAAATATGTTAAAGCTCTGAAATACTCTTAGGAAGAACCACTGCCAAATATGTGCAGATAAAAACAAAATAAATTATATCAAAGATCCTCGAACATGTAAAGAATGCGAGAGAAATGCATATAAATTATAAGTTTGGTGTTATATTTGTTCATAAAAATATTTTCTGTAGAATGAACAAAGGGGGCACTTTATTTTGGCAAAGTGATTTTTAACAATTTTGAAAAAATAATTTTTCTTGAAGCAAACTTCTCATTTTTGTTATGCTATGGTACTGCGCATTCTTAAGCATATGAAGAACAATGTTTCAAAAAATAAAGCAGTACAATTACTTCATTTTTCCCGGAAAAAAATTAAAAAATGTAAAATTGTATGTAGTGGCCACTTTATTTTGCCGGCCACTGTACCTTTTTGTTTTCCTCCTAAAATTCCAACGCGCAAGGTTTTATCCTCTTCTCAGTTGTTGTTATTTGGAAAACTGCATAATAATGTTCCTGCGTGTTTTGTCCAATTATTCTCACAAAATCTTGCCTCACACTTCCTTCGCAATTTGTTTTTGGAAAAGTTGTTAACATTAAAGGAGCCGCGAACAGAGCTTATTTTGACAACTTTTGAGGTGAAGAGACAAAATAACTAAATGATCGAGACCCACGAATCAGGAGAAAGCGTTTTTTCATTGTTGCGCTTAATTTATTATATATCAAATTTTAGAAACAAAATAATTGGTAAATATTATCAAGCAACGCAATTTCTATTATTGCTGTTTTTTGTACATATAACATGGTTCAAAATTGAAGAGATCTACTTTTTAAACTAATTTTTATGTTCAATCATTTGGGAATTGTTAGTAGCGGGGCAAAAGTGGGAAAAAAATAACACAAAAGGAGCAATATCGCTTCTTGATTACACCATCCTCCCAGGCCTCAAAAATATTGTCCATATTCTGAAGATGATACAAAAGTCATGAGGACAAGAATGCGATGGACAAGAAATGCGATGTCAGATAAATTATAACTGTGGGGCCAGACGAGGTACGAAATATACAGTGAAATGAACTATTTGACTGGTGAAATATTTGACAAGTGCGAAAATTCTAAAGGGTTGGGTGAGATAAAACATCCGCTTTCGAAAATCACTTAAAAAGAGTATCATTTTAAGAAGAACATTTACATATGGGAAGAAATAATTAGCTGTCGATTGAAAATTGACGAAATATTTGATATTGAAGTTTTTTAAAGGAATTAAATGGCGATTTTGTACACGATATTTGTTTACATTGCACATCAGCTGATTGCTACGATGCGTTTTTTTTTCTTTCTTTTTTTTCTAGAGACTTTGAGCCAATTGGCCTCCTTCGCCTCGGCGGTTGATTAATTCTATACTTAAAATCTAACATTCTTCTTTGCAAACCATTAGTGGCTTCCAAAATACCTTATACCGGGTAATCTCGGTTTACTTAAAGCTATGCGTTGATTTTATTGTCTGTTACAAATGTGGTTTTGGTTAGAGTTGTTCATACAAATTAGTGATACGAAGGAATTTTAAAAGTTTACGCTGGCAATCTGTCTGGTGAGAGGATGGTATCGATGCTGTGGTCCAATTTGCAGGTGATGCGTTCCGCAGAATATCCATGGCATTCGGTTAAGATGTGACGGACAGTGATGTCGACGCCACAGTAACTGCATAGGGGTGATCGATTGTGATCTTGATGGTTCTCAGGAAAGAGCGGCCGCTGCTAACCCAATAACCATTTCAGCTACTGGCGATGATGGTTTTGCTATTGCGGATGAAGTCACGGAGTGGAAGAGTGTTATGGCAGCAGGCCGGGTTATTACGTCCTGCGTTGGCTACGCAGGCTCGGTCTGCTTTTTCGTTTCCCTGCATACCTGTATGACCAGGAATCCAGCAGAATGTGACTTGGGGTGAATTTGGTAAATTGCAGAGTTGTTGGATGTTCGGGTCGCGGGTGGTTCCAGATTCCAGGTTCCATTGCTTGAAGAATATTTGCACTTGAATTACGTTGGGTTTGTCTCTGTTTAGACCTTCATCAGCAGCAATAACCAGGGCTATTGCTTCTGCAGTGAAGATTGAGGCATGGTGTGGTAGTCGGATGGCGCTATTGTCGATGCTGGAGTAGATTCCACAGTCAGAGGAACCGTTTTGTACTGATCCGTCTGTGAATATGAGTTGGTGGTCATGGTATTTTTGCTGAACGAATTCGGCAAAATGACAGTTAGCAATGACACTATTGCAACCAGCCCGAAGCTGATTTTTGATGGTCCAGTCTATTTGTGGTGAGCGGTAGTACCAAGGGCGACTACCGATTTGGATGAGTTTGGTGACTGGGGGAGTTTTTGATCTGTGAGCGTGGTGAATTCGGCGTTTGCCCTTTGAATAAGGGCATCGGCCTTGATGTTTTTCTCCATCATTCGTCCAGCAGCTGCTACTATCTTGTCGGTGATGATGTGGTCCAAGGGTTGAAGTCCGCTTTCACACAGAAGTGATGCTATGGGGATCGTGATGAAAGCCCACGTAGCACAGCGGAAGAGTGACTCTAGACTCTACTATACCGCGGTAGAGTGGTGCAATTTGTTTTTGGAAAGTTTCCCGTTGCTGGGAGACTATTTTGATGCCGTAGAGTAGTTTAGGTAGAAGCCAGCTATTGATGATTTAAAGATTTGTTTGGCGGGAGGCGCGATGTTGACCGGTTCCAAGCATTCTGAAAAGATTAATACGGTTCTTCGCTTCTCTTTTGACCCGTGTAGTGTGTGCTTTAAATGTTAATTGACGATCAAAAGTCACTCCTAGGATATCGGCTGTGCGTGTATTTGGTATTACTGAGTTATTGTATGTTATGGGTTTTAGTGTATGATATTTGCTATTGCAGATGTAAAGTATTTTGGATTTGGAGTGTAAAATTGTGTAACCTGGCGAACGTGGCCATTTCTGTATTAACTCCTTCTTGTAAAGTTTTGCGTGATTTGGTTCTATTGTTGAATGCTGAGACAAGAACTATATCATCAGCATACATGAAACATTTAACGTTGCTGGGCATTGGGGCGGAAGAGGGATTGTACACTAATCAGGAAAAGAGTGGGAGAGAGAATGGCACCCTGGGGAACACCATTCTCTTGGACATGCAGGGCAGAATATTGAGTTCCAATTAAAACTTTGAATGTGCGATCTGAAAGGAAGCTTTGAAGGTAAGCTGTAATACAAAACCCCACATATTGAGTTGTTCAAGAATTATATATCGCCAAGTTCTGTCAAAAGCTTTTGTTAAATTTAATATTGCACAGTCAATGTGGTGGATTTGGGGTGGTGGGTTTCTAAAAGTTCATTAGGTTCGGCAAAATATGCCTAAGTACCTTTTCCACCTCTAAAGGTGTGTTGATTGGTGTTAAAGAGGCTGCGGTCTTCTAATTTTTGCGTCAGTCTTCTATTTACCATTCTCTCCATGATTTTGCCAATGCAATTCAGGAGAGAGATCGGGCGGTAATTATCTATTGCATGTGATGGTTTATTGGGTTTTGGAATGGGAATTGTGAAACAAGTTTTCCAGTCGTGCGGTATGTTCCCGGAAGACCAAATATTATCGTAAATCTGAAGGAGGACTGTTTTGGGCCGGTAAAGGAGATTTTGAAGCATTGGATAACCAATGTTGTCAGGGCCTGAGGACATACCACAGCATTTATTCTTTTTCTTCTTCTATTTGGCGTAACGTCCTACATGGACAAGCCGGCCTATACAGGCTTTCGAGACCTAATTCATTACCACATAGCCGGATAGTCAATCCTTGCTACGTGGACGGTCCATTCTGGGTATGTTATTGAGTCGTTCGAGTTGACGTCTGTAGCACGGGACCGCGGCATTTATTAAGGGCCCAATTAAGATCATAAAGAGAAAAAGACTATTGTAATTTTGGTCGGAGGCGTCAATGAGTGAAAGGGGTCTGGACTCAGAGATGAATTTATGGCTTAAAAGATAAGCTGGAAAATTATATGTTGCAGATGTATCATAAAACTATCTAGCTAAAGCCTCAGGTATTTCAATTGGTGGAATGGTGGTTTTTTTAGACATGGGCAAAAATATTCTTTGCGACGATTCGAGCGAGCTGGCTCTTTTGCTTACTGCGAATCACGAGCGAGCGGTGATTCGTCCGCTCAAGCTAGCCATATATTAGCAATTGGACAAGATATGTAGGTAATATCTTTCGTGAGGTATTGCTTAATTAATGCAGATTGTTCTCGAATAATAGAGTATATAGTTAATGGTGAGAAAAAATCAATACAAAAAATACACATATTTAACATCTTCGATGGGAGCACAACAACCACTAATGAGTTTTCATTTCATTAATTGTGCTCCCCGTATTTTTTTCATCCGTGGCATCTGTTCATAAATGAAATAATGATCTTTTTAGACAATAGCTATAATCAAGCAGGAAGAAAAAACAAATTGTCACTCTGTGAACGAATGTTACAAAAATCATTATAATAGTGAGTATTTAAGCAATAAGGCAAAGCCGTCCTCCTGTATAAAAAAACATAGCGTGAGGCAAATAAAATACTTTTTTTTATTACAAAAAAACTGATATTATTTATCGTAATAACTAGTTTCCTACAGCGAATACAGCGAAAAAATCAGGTTAGGTGATAATTATTATAACCACTATAAATCCATTTTGTATACGTCGAAATATACCTTGCTTTTTTAAAATCAGCTGTTTATCAGCGGCTCTACAACCTAGCTCGCGAGCGCACGGCCTATCCAAAATCCATGCAGAAAAAACAGCCAAGCTCGCGAGCGCCCTGCCCATCCAAAATACGTAGCGAGAAGATCAGGGTAGCTCGCGAGCGCACTGCCTATCTAAAATCCATGCATAAAAAACAGCCTAGCTCGCGAGCGCACTGCCTATCCAAAATCCATGCAAAAAAAAAAGCCTAGCTCGCGAGCGCTGTGCCCATCCAAAATACGTAGCGAGAAGAACAGGGTAGCTCGTGAGCGACCTGTTGGTCCAAAATCCATTCATAAAAAAACAGCCTAGCTCGCGAGCGCCAACAGACATAGTGAGAGGATCAAGCTAGCTCGCGAGCACAAGTTAGCACATCGGCATCAAACTGATGATGCGGCGGGCTGAATAACTTGGGTATCGATATGCTGATTAGTGTTGGGTCAAGAGCGAAAGAGGTACCTCAATCGCTCCGCTCTTCTTATTGTGCGCGCTCCCGCACTGCCCACAGGAAAAACAGGTAGCTCCGCACGGAGCGCTGCACACAGGAGCGATTGTGCGATGCGCTCCCAGGAGCGATTGTGCGATGCGCTCCCAGGAGCGATTGTGCGATGCGCTCCCAGGAGCGATTGTGCGATGCGCTCCCAGGAGCGATTGAGCGCTGCACGCAGAAGCGATTGTGCGATGCGCTCTCAGGAGCGAAATTTCACACTTTACTGAGCGCTGCACGCAGGAGCGTTTGTGCGATGCGCTCCCAGGAGCGAAGTTTCGCACCTCAGGGAGCGCTGCACACAGGAGCTAGATGACGTGCTCTTCAAAGCTTCGCACAGAAAATGATGGATTGCATAAATCCAGGCTTTAACTTGCGGAATGTGAGCGGAAAGCGCCAATTATTTTTACTCACCTATTTGAAAGAAAGCTAGTGTTGGGTATAGTAGCACAATGAAGCACATTTCCGCACTGTGCGCGCCCTCCGCACTTTTCGCACAGTGCGAGCACAATCCGCACGGTGCGCGCACTTTTCACACAGTGCATGCGCACTCCGCACTTTACGCACACTTCGCACAGTGCGCGCGCTTTTCGCACACTCCGTACAGTGCGCGCACTTTTCGTACACTCTTAACTTGCTCAAACCAGGTTGTAAAATACGGGGTTTCTCTAACTAACTAAAGCTTCAACTGTAACCTTCATTTCCAAATCGTAAAATCCCAAAACAAGGTTGTCAAATGTATGTCGAACGTACACAAAGTAACCAATGACAGATCATTCGAGAGAGAGAGAGAGAGAGAGAGAGAGAAAGAGCAGGAGAGAGAAAGAGAGTGAGAGACATAGAGAGGGAGAGATAGAGAGAGAGACAGAGGGAGAGAGAGACAGAGGGAGAGAGAGAGAGAGAGAGAGAGAGAGAGAGAGAGAGAGAGAGAGTGAGGCTGCACTTCATTCCTCGCTCTTCTTGTCCACCCTTTTAAGCATGGCGAAAGCGCAGAACGCTGAAACACACGCGCACAGCTGAAATCAATACAATTTAATCATCGTTGGCCCAAGGCATTGGGTAGCGAGAGAAACATAATTCTTTGCCTGTGTGGATGCACGAGCACACCGAAACCATGCGGAGACATTTTCTGCGAGAATCGAATGCACACAACGCTGCGCTTGACCACCATCGAAAGCCCGTTACACAACCACAAGCATACAACACATCCAGACAAAATTTAAAGGCCTCGAAATCATATCAACACAGCGGTCCGTAGCCGGAGAAATTATCACGAAAAATCGGCTGACACCAACTGTGAAGGTCGTAGGTAAACGACGCTCCAGTGAGTTGAAGTTTCTCTTGAATTTGGCTGAGATGAAACGTGTCTGTGTTGTACTCGGAGCCACTGCTTTGCGATTGTGCAATAAAACAGAAAGCTGGTTTCACGCGAAAACTGCTATTCGCGTCGCAGGCTTGCGATAGCAGGGCATGTTGTAATGCAAAAAAATTAATTTTCACTCGGAGCCCTAGTCAAATTTTGTAATTAACTAAAGAGAAGGAGACATGGAACAGGGCGAGAGGGGGGGGGGGGGCTATGGGCATGTGTGTGGTATGAATGTGTGCAAGCAATTTATGGACCTTTGATTCGCCCCGACTTGAAGTCGTTGCACCAACGGATCGGAGTCGCTAATGCTAAAAGGCGGTTTGTTAAAATATGCTCAGTACTACACCACCTGGCTTCCTATAACATGTGAACCGTAAATTAGAACAACTCTATTTAAAAAAAAAAAAAAACAAATAATTAGCACTAAAATTTACCGCACCCAAAACGAACCAAAAAACCACTTATACAGCTAGAACAATTACACACTTTATTTCCTAACGCAGCTAACCTTTGTACCCTATCCAATCTAAACCGCACACGTTTGTCCTACACGGCTACTCACTCTCCCTTATCTCTTCAATCCATTTGTTATGGTAGCCGGCCGAGATCTCCGCAGTTGATCTCGTTGCATCTACTGTGGTACAGTCGAGGTCGCTACACCCCCGGTACCATTATCCATGCGATTTCGGTCTCATCGGGCTCTATCTGGGCGCCCATTAAAATAATCCCTTAGAAGCTCCTATCGGGCTGAAAGCGAGAAACGTCGCGGCGGCGCGATACATGTTGCATGCATGTGTACTACATTTTATGACCCCCCTCGCTTTGTTTCGGATTGCAATGAGTTCAGACTAATTTTTAGCATCGTTTAACATATTTTCTTTTATTTTTCACACACACACCCTCCCCTCTGGTATTTTTGAAGATTTTTTTCTTCTTGAAAAACCAAAAAAAAAACAATCGCTCACATGGAGACCCGCGGGAGAGTGCAAAACGGCAAAGAAAAAAAACACACACAAAACTCCTCATCCCCAAGGTGTTTTTCGCAAGGTGATCCCGTAGGAGAACGAGAACGCAAAAACACACACACACAGCCACGCACGCACCCAGGCAAGCACACACTCACACCCAACCCCTCCTCCTCGTGTGTTTTCGCAAGGTGATTCCGTAGGAGATCGCGAAACAGCAAAAACCACACACACAATCACGCACGCATGCAAGCACACACACACACACACACACACACACACACACACACACACACACACACACACACACACACACACACACACACACACACACACACACACACACACACACACACACACACACACCTACCCTTCCCCCTCTCTTGGTGTTTTTCGCAAGGTGATCCCGTAGGATCTGGTTATGCGAGGCGGCAAAAACACACACAGCCACGCACGCAGGCATGAACACACATACACACACATAGACGCGCGAGCGCACGAACGCACGAACGCACGAGGGAGCGTAAATGAAGATGCTCTATACGTTGCCGGACTCCCCCTCCCATGTTCTCATTCTCCGACATAGCGGATGTGTGCACGTTTGTGCGTGTAACTTTGCCGTCCCTCCTCACCTTCCTCATCCGTTGACCGTTCGTTGTAAGCTGGAGGATGAGTTCAGCGCTGTTGAAGAAATGAAAGTTAAGAATAAGATTACTCACTCTTTTTTTGTATGTTTTCGTAAACAAAACCCGGAATGAAGCTCCTCGTTTAGAATATTCCGCATTCGAACACATCCTTGGCGATGCTCGACGCCATCAGTGGATGAAAGCAGGAAAAGAAACAAAGAAAAGCATCAGTCACCATCAGCATCATCTTACTCTCACACTTTTACATCGGTTGGCGATTCTTACCTTTTCAAATTCACCAAAACAAACAGCGATGGAACCAAATCCAGAACACCAAAATCACACACGATTTCTGGAGCAAACCGACACATCCTCCTCCTCCAGTTGTTTGCCACAGACTGACGTGTGTGTGAGCAGCAATGTTCTTGATGCGGTGAGCAACGGTAAAGCACACACAAGAAGAAACGAGACGGCTATACGAGTAGCGAATTACGCCGCCGCACACACAGCGCGCGTCATAATTTTATGCGCGAAGATCTTAAAATTTAAGTTATTCATGACAAATTGTATCAACATTTTAATACTCTGCCGAACTTTTACGAAAGATATGTTAAAACTTAATGTAGTTCAATTAAATTTAGTGCAATATCACTAGCAGAACATAACATTTTGATATTTGTTTGTAAATTCAGATCCTAAGAGCTACTACTTTTTTGAACAATAACTGTAGAGACACAAATTTTGTCTGAGTCCAGAACAGCAACAGGGAAGATGTCGTACCCTGAGTGTGGAGATGTGTGTGTGTATGTGGTGAACGTTGACGCGACAAGCGTGCTTTAGGATACAATGCGTGTAAGAGGGGGTAAAATCGCTTGGCTCATTGAAAATACAGGCAACCCGCACAACAAAATCGAGCAGTTTTTGAGCTCGCTTTCTAGCTCGCTTTCCGCCGAAACCGATCGAGAAAGCGAGCAAAAATGTCCGAAGAACCCCGCTGCGCAAAGCGATCGAAAACTTCTCAACCTCTCGCTCAATGTAGCTACAGAGCAGGAATTAATAATGATAAAGCGAGGTGAAAGGATGAAGAAAAGGGGAAGGAGGGGAGAAAGAGAACGTGGGTGTGAACTATTTTTCGGCAATCATCATTTTTGCGCCAACACGGTCGCGTATCGGAGTTTTTTTGTCAGAAAGAGATAAACACATACAGCGCGCTCTCTCGAACGACCGTAAACGCTCAATCGATCAAGAGCTTCGATCGGTTCTTCGGACGTTTCTGCTCGCTTTCTCGATCGGTTTCGGCGGAAAGCGAGCTAGAAAGCGAGCTCAAAAACTGTTCGATTTTGTTATGCGGGACCGATCGAAGCCCGCTGCGCAAATTCGAGCAGTTTCCAGCGCAGGAAATGTACCAAAATCTGCGCTGGCCAGCGCAGATTTTGGCTGGTCTCCCGCGCTGGACTTCAGCGATTCCTGCGCTGGGTCGAGCAAGTTTAGCGCCATCTGTTGGCGAAATGGACGAACTATTTATGGCGGCGGAGCAAAAAAAAACGGTCAAAAAATTTAAAAATATTGGCGCCCATTTTCTCGTCCGCTTCTTCTCCCTCCCTCACCCTGCCTTGCCTTACTTGCGCTTCTGCCCGTGCCTTCCGCCGCCAGCTGATTGGGTGTATGTGGTGTATGTGTTGATTCATATATGTGCATTGCGGTTGTGTATTGTTGTTATTGGTGGGTGATAGCATTTATTAATTTGTGTGTGGCCTTGAGACGCTGTGGGAGAAGCTGGATTGGGATTCAAAGTGTTATCGGTGTATTGATGGTTTATTTTATTTCGTGCCGTTGCTGATGAGACCATTCGATGCCCGTGGCAATCGAGGGTGACGAAGCCTATTTAAAACAAGTATAGGAGAACGTCTAACACTAATCTAATATATTTTTAATTTGAACATGTTTGACGCTTCAACGACCTTCTAAGCATCATGTAGCACAATATATAGTGGCAAAAAAATTTTTTTTTTAAATGTGCCGAAATTTGTCACAAGTTTTCGGGTCTTGACACACACATGCACACAGCGCGGGGAAAGTGACCGTTCACTCTATCATGTCGCGATCCCCCAACCCGCCCGGCGCTTTGAATGAGGATGCGCTACAAGATAGCTGAACCAGCCGTTCTACCGATAAGGTAGCCGTACTCGCTCGTGCGGGAGAGGGGGGGGGGGGGGTTTGGTGGAGGGTGCGTGATCGCGTGCGCGACTTCGGGGGCGCGTGCTCGTGCGCGAGCTTTCGTGGGTGCGTGCTGGCGTGCGCGCGTACGTGCATGTGTGCGTGCGTGCGTGCGTGCGTGCGTGTGTGTGTGCGTGCGTGCGTGCGTGTGTGTGTGTGCGTGCGTGAGTGCGTGCGTGCTGGCGTCCGCGCGTTCATGCATGTGTGCGTGTGTGTGTGTGTGTGTGTGTGAGTTTGCGCGCGCATGTTTGTGTGTTTGTGTGTGTGCGTGCGTTTGGAAACCCCAAAACTATTTGATTCTTATGGGTACATATTCATCCGCTGCGGCTACAAAGTCCATGCATTTTCGATCTCGCTACCTGAGAGACAACACAACCATTGGCATTGGCATCTTTGTGATCGGCTCTGCTGTTGGGGGTATTAAAAAGACACATGATTTAAGCAAACGTGCGTGTGATTTGTTGCACATTTATTTCTAATTCAGCTAGCGGACGCAAGTGGAAACAACATTTTGAATTGAATCCATAGAGGATTCTGGATTTGTTTATTACGGTGCGCGTATGGTGCTGCACCTGTCCGTCCAGAATCTGGTGGCTTGTTGGTTTGGAGTAGTTATCATGACGCCGGTTGACCGGCAATGCCTTGGAATGGGTTCGGATCGGTAGGTTCATGTTTTGGTCGAGTGCATTCCGTGTATTTGTCTCGTCACAGCGGTAGCCCAGCAGCAACAAAGTCAAGACAAACTCTTACCCGAGTGTGGACTGCTATGCTTAGTTCTTTTTATTATTATTATTATTATTATTATTATTATTATTATTATTGGCGTAATAGCCAACGCCCGGTCGTCGTAGAGCCGGTCTGGTGGTGCAGTCGTCAACTCGTACGACGTAACAACATGCCCGTCATGGGTTCAAGTCCCGAATAGACCGTGCTCCCATACGCAGAACTGACTATCCTGCTATGGTAACAATAAGTCACTGAAAGCCAAGCTCACTTTACTAGTGGGTACTGGCAGGCCTTGACCGACAGCGGTTGTTGCGCCAAAGAAGAAGAAGAAGAATAGCCAACGCGATCATGCCGGCCTTTTCAGGACTTGAGTACCACGTAGCCGGAGCCGGTGACTAATCCCTTGCTATGACGGACGGTTCATACGCGATTAGAACCCACGACGGGCATGCAGATGTGCGGAATGATGGCGGTGCTGCGGGCCCGCTCCTATCCAGTGTGCAACTTTCATACTGCCACACTGTCTCCTGCCCGGTGCATACGCAGCAGGCAGGGGGAAGGATGCACCTCCACAGTAAAAAAAAACACCGTCATGAACCAACGGTGGATCTAACGGTAGGCGGACTAGGCGGTCACCGAAGATCTCTAGTCTGTAGTATGCCGTATGTCTACAAGTGGACAGAGTGTTAGCGACAAGGGCCCCCGGAAAGATGGTCATTGGGGCTCCGTGGCAGGAGAACCATTTGCACCCCCCCCCCATGGCGACTACAATTTTAGGGCCTGTGACCGATGATCGTAGGGGTTCCATCGCCAATCCCCCCCCCCCACCCCGCCAGCAATTTAAGTATAATGTTCAATCTCTTAACAGCTGTATGCCAGTACCCCCTCCTCCCGGTCATCAGCTATCATTTACAGGGGTCTCAATTTGTCTTTCCGCCTAGGGCACCCCCGATTCCCCCACTCCGCCACTGTCATGAACACCTTCCTTCGATCGATCATAACATTCCGGAAGAAAACACATTTGGCGACAGTTATGGCACGCACACTCACACCCTTGCGCAGACGGCTCAGCATATCTGTGTAATCTACACCATACGAAAGCAAAAAAGCTTAGTGTAGCAAAGTTATGCTTAATGCTTAACACGTTAAGTTCGATAGCAGGCCCCAGGGACTGCCAGTGAACTTTCCAGTATACCGGTTTCACAATCAGCTTGCGTTCTAGATGCCGGGGGAACGGTAAGCTCATGAAAATCAGCGCCGGGCTGAATGTGTTAATGCGAATTAGGGTTCTGCGCGTTGCACAGCAAACCCTCTATCGTGCTAGCGATTCCTTAGTCATTTTTATATTGCAGCAATTGAACTCATTGCGCTTTTTTTGTTTGATTTGTGAAAATCTAACTTCATCGCCGCAATGTTAGTTAACGGCATTTTTAGGCGCCACAACAGCTCGCGAGCATTGACCACACGCGAGAAAGAGATGGCGCTATGGAGGGAAAAAGCACGGACGACGGCTGACAGCGATTGGCCGTCTGACGCACCAACACATCCAAACCTTCGGCAGCGTGCTCAGGCGAGGGGTATGAGGCGGAGCCAGGGACGGGTAGCTCGACGAGCTGCTCGACTAATTTGCCGTTGGAGGGAAAAAGATGGCATGATAAAATTCTCCGAACGGCATGATTTCATCCGTCGCTTTGCGCAGCGGGAGCTCTTGATCTATCAAAGCGTTTACGGTCGTTCGAGAGAGCGCGCAGTATGTGTTTCCCGCACAACAAAATCGAGCAGTTTTTGAGCTCGCTTTCTAGCTCGCTTTCCGCCGAAACCGATCGAGAAAGCGAGCAGAAATGTCCGAAGAACCGATCGAAGCTCTTGATCGGTTGAAGCGTTTACGGTATTTCGAGAGAGCGCGCTGTATGTTTATGTCTCTTTTTGACAAAAAAGCTCCGGTACGCGACCGTGTTGGCGCAAAAATGATAATGGCCGAAAAATAGTTCACATCCACGTTCTCTTTCTTCTCTCTTTTCCCTTTCACCTCGCTTTATCGTTATTGGTTTTTGCTCTCTAGCTACATTGAGCGAGTGGCTGACAAGTTTTCGATCGCTTTGCGCAGCGGGTTATCTCTTCCCGCACAACAAAATCGAGCAGTTTTTGAGCTCGCTTTCTAGCTCGCTTTCCGCCGAAACCGATCGAGAAAGCGAGCAGAAACATCCGAAGAACCGATCGAAGCTCTTGATCTATTGAAGCGTTTACGGTCGTTCGAGAGAGCACGCTGTATGTGTTTGTCTCTTTCTGACAAAAAAGCTCCGGTACGCGACCATGTTGGTTCAAAAATGATTATGGTCGCAAAATAGTTCACACCCACGTTTTCTTTCTCCCCTCCTTCCCCTCTTCACCATCCTTTTACCTTTTATTGGTTCTTGCTCTCTAGCTACATTGAGCGAGACGCTGAGTTTTCGATCGCTTTGCGCAGCGGGTAATGTTGGCGCGAAGAAAACGCTACACTGCGGACCCGCTGCGCAAAGCGATCGAAAACTCAGTGTCTCGCTCAATGTAGCTAGAGAGCAAGAACCAATAAAAGGTAAAAGGATGGTGAAGAGGGGAAGGAGGGGAGAAAGAGAACGTGGGTGTGAACAATTTTTCGGCCATTATCATTTTTGCGCCAACACGGTCGCGTACCGGAGCTTTTTTGTCAAAAAGAGATAAACACATACTGCGCGCTCTCTCGAACGACCGTAAACGCTTCGATAGATCAAGAGCTTCGATCGATTCTTCGGACGTTTCTGCTCGCTTTCTCGATCGGTTTCGGCGGAAAGCGAGCTAGAAAGCGAGCTCAAAAACTGCTCGATTTTGTTGTGCGGGGATTGTATGGAAAATGTTGCGCGTTCAATCCGATTGCCATCCCGCACAACAAAATCGAGCAGTTTTTGAGCTCGCTTTCTAGCTCGCTTTCCGCCGAAACCGATCGAGAAAGCGAGCAGAAATGTCCGAAGAACCGATCGAAGCTCTTGATCGGTTGAAGCGTTTACGGTATTTCGAGAGAGCGCGCTGTATGTGTATGTCTCTTTTTGACAAAAAAGCTCCGGTACGCGACCGTGTTGGCGCAAAAATGATAATGGGCGAAAAATAGTTCACACCCACGTTCTCTTTCTTCTCTCTTTTCCCTTTCACCTCGCTTTATCGTTATTGGTTTTTGCTCTCTAGCTACATTGAGCGAGTGGCTGACAAGTTTTCGATCGCTTTGCGCAGCGGGACACAACGTAGGGCAACCGTTTCCTGCACCGTTTCCTGAATGCACCGCAAACAACGTTTCCTGAATAAAAGAATTGTATTTCACTAATATCACCCTACATATGGTGCCGTGACCAGGATTACTGATGAAAGTGAAAATGACGCAAGCCAAAGCCGCAACCGAAGAAAGTTTCCGTAGTTTCTCGGACTTAGAACGGAAAATAGCACGATAATAGACAACAGTGCAATGGCGCTTGCTCTCGCAAAAGAGGAACGAGATGGCTTAATAGTGTGTTTAGTAAAACTAGAAAAAATGTGTAAAATTAGGGAATAGTTGAGTTGGAACAAATCGAAGCTCAATTAAAACGTCTTGAGAGGTGCTGGGAGCATTTTGTGAAATTTTCAAAGGAAATAAGGCAGTTTGACGACCAGCACAACAAGAAAGAAAATTTTGCTATATTTGGCGACTTTGATGAGCGTGTGTGTGTGTGCTAACAGGCAAACTTAAGAGAATGCAGCGTAACAGCAACGTGCCAAAGAAGGACGAGAATATGAGCAACATTACCGACACATCCACAGGAGGTGTGAAGCTCCTCAAAATGGCGCTACCAGAATTTCAAGGTAAATTCGATGAGTGGCTACAGTTTATAGACATGAGCAATGCCCGATGCGCAAAGCGATCGAAAAGTTCTCACCCTCTTGCTCAAGGTGTTATAAATGACAAGGTGAAGTTGTTCAGAGCAAAATGACATTTCTCGACTTGACATATCTCTTCCGGGGGCTCCGGTATAAAAAT
This sequence comes from Anopheles merus, assembly GCF_017562075.2. Taxonomy (NCBI): domain Eukaryota; kingdom Metazoa; phylum Arthropoda; class Insecta; order Diptera; family Culicidae; genus Anopheles; species Anopheles merus. Next base: position 50,083 of record NW_024427636.1, on the reverse strand, counting down.
CGGGGAGGGCTGGTGCGGGGTAATGAAATTTATATGCAGAGAGTGACAGATGTCCCCCACAATGTCGCCCAGCAAAAGCGATAAAAATCAACCTTCTAAATACATTATCCTTGCTCTTGCTCAATGTAGCTAGAGAGCAAAAACCAATAACGATAAAGCGTGGTGAAAGGGAAAAGAGAGAAGAAAGAGAACGTGGGTGTGAACTATTTTTCGCCCATTATCATTTTTGCGCCAACACGGTCGCGTACCGGAGCTTTTTTGTCAAAAAGAGACATACACATACAGCGCGCTCTCTCGAAATACCGTAAACGCTTCAACCGATCAAGAGCTTCGATCGGTTCTTCGGACATTTCTGCTCGCTTTCTCGATCGGTTTCGGCGGAAAGCGAGCTAGAAAGCGAGCTAGAAAGCGAGCTCAAAAACTGCTCGATTTTGTTGTGCGGGGGTGTTGTGCGGGGGTGTAAAAATCAGTTCACCTCAAAGAACCTGTGGCGACGGACGAAGCTGGGACTATATAGTACCTATATAATTCCGGTACTCACATACGCCTCTGAGACATAGACACTGTCCAAATCTGACGAAACCCTCCTAGCCGCGTTCGAGAGGAAAATGCACAGAAGGATACTTGGGCCCGTATGTGTGGAAGGACAATGGAGGAGCCGTTATAATGACGAGCTAACGAGATGTACGGCGACCTCACTGTCGTACAGCGTATCAAGCTCGCCAGGCTCCGGTGGGCTGGCCATGTTGTACGCATGGAAACGGACGACCCAGCCCGTAAAGTCTTTTTAGGGGGCCCACAAGGACAGAGGAGGTGTGGTAGGCCCAAATTGAGGTGGCAAGATGGCGTGGAGGCGTCCGCCATTAAGGCCGGGATAACGGACAGGCAGACGAAAGCACGAGACCGTGAGCGGTTTCGAACACTCCTGAGGCAGGCCAAGACCGCAAATCGGTTGTAGCGCCGGATAAGTAAATAAGTATGCTACTAAACCTTATTTTGCATTTTCCTTGGTTATTTGTTATGTAAGGATAATGAAACTTACATAGTGTTCATAGAATATTATAGGCAATTTTATATGTGAAGCCAAGATTGTCGACCAGTGCCACCAGTGTGTTATACACGTCGCAGAAGCTGATTTGTTGCTGTTAGGTGCGGATTTCATGGACATTTTCGGTCTCTGGGATGTGCCATTGTCATCAATCTGCCGGCGCATTGCGAATGCAGTAACGGATGCTGAGAAGCTGAAAGAAGCATATCCTGCGTTGTTTGCAGATGGTCTGGGAAAATGCATTAAGACACAGGTGCAGCTAGTGTTGAAGGAAGGAGCCATTCCGGTTTTTCGCCCAAAAAGGCCAGTGGCGTATTCTATGTTGCAAGCGGTTGATGATGAACTTCAGCGATTGGAAAGGGAAGATATCGTCACACACGTAGAATATTCCGAATGGGCCGCGCCGATTGTGGTTGTGCGAAAGGCAAATGGAAGTATCCGTATCTGTGGGGATTATTCCACCGGTTTAACTAATGCATTGATGGCTCACCAATACCCATTTCTTCTTCCTGAGGATATTTTTGCTAGCCTGCAAAGTTGTTGCGTCTTTAGTCAGATCGACTTGTTCGATGCTTTCCTCCAAGTTGAGGTTGATGAAAAGTGTCGTGAATTGCTGACGGTGAACACGCATCGAGGCCTATATAGGTATAACAGGCTACCACCGGGTATCAAAACTGCACCAGGAGCATTCCAGCAGTTGATGGATACCATGTTGGCTGGACTTGAAGGAGTTGCTGCGTATTTAGACGACATTGTGGTTGGATGCAAAGACGACGCAGACCATTCAAAGAACCTTCAAGCTGTCCTGGTTAGACTTCAGGAGTATGGTTTTACCATTCGGGCTGAGAAATGTAGTTTCCATAAGTCCCAAATAAAATATTAAGGTCATTTGCTTGATGGAACAGGGTTACGACCTGACCCAGATAAAATCTTGGCCATCACAATACTTCAACCTCCAACTGACGTCTCAGGAGTGAGTTCTTTCCTGGGAGCGATCAATTATTATGGCAAGTTTGTGCGGAACATGCGAACGTTAAGGCAGCCCCTAGATGATTTGCTTAAAGAGGGGAATGTTTTTTGCTGGACCCAGAAGTGTCAGCATGCCTTTCTACAATTGAAAAAGATATTGTCGTCTGATCTTCTACTTATGCATTATGATCCACGATTGGAAATAATTGTTTCAGCAGATGCATCTTCCATCGGAATTGGTGCTACAATATCCCATAGGTTGCCAGATGGAAGTGTTGAGTAGTACAACATGCTTCGCGTGCTCTGACAGCAACTGAACAGAGGTACAGCCAACCAGATCGTGAAGGTTTAGCCGTCGTGTATGCTGTTGCTAAATTCCATCGCATGCTTTTTGGTAGACATTTCCGCTTACAAACTGATCACCAACCACTTCTACGGATTTTCGGATCGAAAAAAGGAATTCCCATTTACACGGCCAATAGATTGCAAAGATTTGCACTAACACTGCTCTTGTATGACTTTGATATAGAATATGTGGAAACAAATAAATTTGGGAATGCCGATGTTTTGTCACGTTTGATCAACAAGCATGAAAAACCAGAAGAAAATTATATGATTGCAAGGATTGAGCTAGAAAATGATACAGCATCTATTTTGCAGAGTGCTACAAATGCTTTACCCCTGGCTTTTTGCGACATAATGAGCAAAACTCGGAAAGATCCGGTGTTGTAACCGTTGTAGGGTTCCGCCGAACTGTCAGCCAAGCGCATCGCGGATAGGACAAAAAATAGTTTAAGTAGGGAATGAACGGCAGTTTCTGCCCCTTTCAGTAAAACGAATTCACCGAACTAGCCACAAAACGCTTATAATAAAAACTATTTTTTTGGCACCACGCCTAAGCCTAAAAAATTCGGTTTCTTTGTTAGTTTCAACATCCGGTAATTTCAACGTAATTATTTCAACGACAAGAATTACTGAAGACAAGAATAGTAGTGTGTTTCGTCGCGAATAGTTTTCGGATAAAGTTTCCTTTTCTTTCTTTGGTTTTTGCTGCTAATAATTACCGAAGCCGTTGTAAGAAATTGCTGGTGATGAAGAGAGTGAAAAAGCCTTTTCGCCCTCTATTTATTAATTTAAGATCGATAGAGATGTGTACCGAGATGCCGGTCTCATGGTACAGTCGTCAACTTGTACGACATAACAACATGCCCGTCATGGGATCAAGCCCCAAATAGACCGTGCCGCCATACGTAGGACTGACTATCCTGCTATGGGGGGATATCAATAAGTCACTGAAAGCCAACCCCACAAGTGGGTTGGCAGGCCTTGACCGGCATCGGTTGTTGAGCCAAACAAGAAGAAGAAGAAGAAGAGATGTGTACATGAACGGGCGCGGATGTGATCCGATCCGCAGTTCAAATCTGCTCGATTCGCGTAGCTGCTCGAACATCCTCCCCACCTTGACGAATTTCAACAAAAAGTTGGTTCCTACATTACACGTGGTTTTCGCTATCAGTGCTGAGCGGTAAAACGCATATTTTCGTGATCGATCGCGTAATTATTCCCTTAGCTGTCTTAAGCGTAACGACGCGTACTATCTTGTCTTCACCGGGATGGATTTCAACGATACGCGCGAGAAGCCAACGAGTGGTGGGTAACGATTCGTCCATGAGGATCACTAACCTGCCGGGAAGTATGTTGCTGTTGTTGCTGCCACCACTTGCATAACTTTTTTGCATTTCTTGTAGATACTCAGTGGCCTAATGCTTCCAAAATCGCTGAACCAAAAGCTGCCACTTCTGAAGATCATCTAGCGTGCAGGATTTCAGCTGGGTGTAGTCCGATTCAGGCACGGCGAACATCGATGTGCCAATAAGGAATTGTGCCGGTGTGAGTGCAGCTAGCTCGTTGGGATCGTCGGACAAAGGCAACAGCGGACGGGAATTCATCGCTGCCTCGATTTGGTGGAGCACAGTGCAGTAGCCTTCGTACGACAGCCGCTTATTGCCCAGGTGACGATAGAGGTGTCGCTTCGCTGTCTTTACAGCGGCTTCCCATAATCCGCCGAAGTGTGGAGCCTTTGGTGGGTTGAAATGCCAAGTGATTCCCCGGTCAGCGCATTTGGTAGCCACGGTGTTGCGGTGTTGTTCGTCGTTGAACAGATCAAAAAGCTCCTTCAACTCACGTGCTGCGCCTTCGAAGTTTTTCCCATTATCATAATGGATGTGGGCTGGCCATCCGCGTCGTGATGTGAATCGGCGTAGCGCTGCTAAGAATCCCGCCGTTGTGAGGTCTCCTACGAGTTCCAAATGCACAGCTTTCGTAGCGAAACACACGAAAACGCACAGATAGCTCTTAGTAGCTGCTGCCTTCCGGTGCGCTGGCTTCAAATAGCATGGACCGGCGTAGTCCACTCCGGTTACAGAAAACGGTCGGCTTGGTGTGATGCGGGATGGTGGAAGCTGGCCAACCGGCTGCCGGGCGAGTGCGGGATCTTGCCGAATACAGCGGAAGCAATTCCTTGCAATGCTTTTTACCAAGCGACGTCCGTCCAGTGGCCAATACAGCTCTCTAATGCGGGATAGCAAGAGCCTTCCACTAGCATGTTTCATCTCTTCATGATAATCTTCCGCAAGTAGACGAGTGAATTTGTGGTTCTTCGGTAGAACAGTTGGATGCTTGGACTGATACGGTAGTTGCGACAAGTTTAATCCTCCTCCCACCCGTATTACTTCTTCTGTATCCAGGAATGGGGTAAGTTTTCGTAAAGGTGATTGTTTCATCAATGCTTCTCCCTTTTTTAGCTGCTTGATTTCCGCGGAAAATGCATCTTGCTGGGCTAGTCTGCAAAGAACAGTTTTTGCAGCATCCACGTACTTGGGCGTGATCGTCTTGGATGCATTGGTGTGCGGTATCGGTCGCTGTGATCGCGCCTTCTGCTTGGTGTTGCGTACAAACCGTATGCAGTATGCAATGATGCGTACCATTCTGGTGAAGGATGAAGAAATGCCAAACCATGGATGAGTTTGTGTACAAACTAAACCGGCACTCACCTGGCGTGTTTCTAGGTCCGCCTCATCGCTTGGTTCTGGATCTAAGCTGGGCCAATGGGACGAAGGTTGCACAAGCCAATCTGGACCGTTATTCCAAAGCTGATTCTGCGTGAAGTGTGCTGCCGACATGCCTCGGGAAACCAAGTCAGCAGGATTGGATGTGCCAGGAACGTGCCTCCATTGCCTTGGATGAGAGTAGTGTTGCACCTCAGCTACTCGATTTATCACGAACGTCTTCCAGGAGTTGGGAGGTGACGCAATCCATTTTAGCGTCACTGTTGAGTCGGACCAGAAAACGATTCGGCGCACACGATCTGCATTGCCTCCTTGACGCGATGATGCAGATGGGCGCCCAGGACAGCTGCGCTTAGTTCAAGCCTCGGCAACGTGACGCGCTTCAGTGGTGCCACTCGAGACTTCGAAGCTAATAGGCTGATGCGGACTTCTCCCGCCGCGTTTTCACAACGAGCGTAGACACATGCTCCGTAGGCGGCCTCAGAAGCATCGGTAAATGTGTGAAATTCTACTGTTGCATCTGGTAAGAGAGCGTAACGGTTAGTCCTGTACTCGGATAACGTTTTCCAGTCGCTCTGAATCGCCTTCCATTTTTTACAGATGTGATTAGGAACAGGTTCATCCCAGCCGGATTTGAGTAGCCATAGCTCCTGCATCAGCATCTTAGCACGCACGATCACCGGAGCTATCAATCCGAGTGGATCGTACATTTTGGCAATGCTCGACATAATAGATCGCTTGGTCGACGTGGCTTCATCAGCCTCAGTGTTGGATTCAAAACACAGCTCATCCGATTCAGGCTTCCAAGAGATGCCGAGTGCTTTGACCGTCTCGTTGGGTACAAAATGCAGCGATGAGTGTGTGCCGATATGCTCGGTGCTTAAGCCGGAAAGAACGCTCAGATTGTTTGATGTCCACTTGCGCAACTCAAACCCACCTTTGGCAAGTAGTGCTGATAACTCCTTACGCAGCTGAACAACTTCGCGAACGTTATTGGCACCACCAATGAAGTCGTCCATGTAAAAGTTTCGTTTCAGGGCTGCAGATGCAAGCGCATACTCAGTCCCTTCATCATCTGCTAGTTGGATAAGTGTGCGTGTAGCCAGAAACGAGGAAGGTGCTAGTCCGTATGTAACGGTGTTCAGAATGCATAATGCAGCAATATTTGTCGGTACATTTTCGCTATATCTCCCACAAGTGCTATTTGGTAGGTGCGGAATCGCAACACAATATCAAGCAGCTCGTCCTGCACGATTGGACCAACACATAGAATGTCATTCAAGGAATAACCGATGCTTGTTTTTGCAGATCCGTCGAACACGACCCTTACTTTCGTGGTGGTACTGGAGGCTTTAAATACGGGATGGGGCGGTAGGTAGTACGCCTGTTCATCCCCATTATCTTTGTTCATGAGCGACATGTGCCCCAGCTCCAAATACTCCTTCATGAAGGCATGATAGTCTTCCTTGAGCTGTGGGTTGCGTTCTAGCCTTCTCTCCAGCAGCTCGAAGCGTCTCAAAGCGGTAGTTTTAGACAGGCCAAGCTTTTCCGTGAAGTCGGTCTGTTTGGGCAATCGTACAATATAGCGACCCGAATCGTCGCGCTGAGTGGTTTCGTTATATAATGTTTCGCATCGCCGCTCATCAGGTGAGTACGAATCATTGACGCTTAACTCTTCCAGCTTCCAAAAGCGTTCGAGAGACTCCTCCAGGAATGCCATGCAGACGATTGTGGACGCGGCGGTGCAATCGGTCGGAGATGCAGGATTCTGAGGAGAGGTGGGACCAATCATGACCCACCCAAACACGCTGTTCAGCATAGTTGGAAGGTTCGGAGCAAGCTCGTGCGATTTTACGTTCGTAAAGAAGGAAGCGTAATGACGGGCACCAAGGATGATATCAATCGGGGCTGATTTATCGAACTGCGGGTCAGCTAAAACAAATTCCGAAGGAATGTTGCAGCCGCGAGTGTAAACATCATGCGCCAGCAGATCAGCGATCACCTTGTCTACTATCAGAAAATCGACATCCAAGTCAAAGTGTTCAACACGTGAAGCAATTTGAGCTCGAACCGACCTCCTCATCGTTCTGGTGGATAGTCCTGCTCCTTTGAGGGTTATGTTAACCGTGCTACCTTTCAAAGCCAACCCCTGAGCAAGGCGATTGCTCATCAAATTGGGCTGTGATGCGCTGTCTAAGAGTGCACGCACAGGATGCAGGATGCCGTGTGCATCGGTTACATTTAGAAGTGCAGTTTGTAGTAATATTTGTGAAGGTGCTTGTTTTATTGCAGCTGTGTAGCTGCGTTGTATGTTAGCCGTGTGATCATCAGTGGCGTGTGGTGTGTGTGAAGGTTCATCTTGCGACGCTAGCATTGGAAATGTAGTGGAAGATGTGCCTGGAGTGCTTTCAGTGTGAATCATTGTGTGATGCGCCAAGTTGCAATGACGACACTTGTACTGTGAGGAGCAATCGCGGGCACGGTGATTGTCTCGCAGACAATTCAAACACAAGCGGGCATCAAGTACCTTACGGTACCGCTGGGCAGGATTCATGGCATTAAATCGCTGGCATTTTGTTATGGTGTGCGGCATATTGCACAACGGGCATTTATTAACATCGCGGTCAGTGGTAGCAAAACTAGCAGTATGCGGAAAATTAGTGCGTCTTGGTGGTATCGGTGCTTCTATAGGTGATGGTTCGGGTTTGTTTACCAATAGTGTCTCGAGTACGCGCATACGGCGGTGCAAAAAGGCAATCAATGAATCGTAGCTCGGATTTTCATTGGTCGAAGCAAATTATTCCCAATCGCGCAATGTGTTAGAGGGCAATTTTGTGCAAAGTAAATGCTCTAATATGCTGCTCCAGCCGTCAGTTTTCTCTCCCAAGTGATTTAAAGTTTTTTTGTGACGCTCGAACTCGTCCACTAACTGGTGCAGGGTTGTCGCACTTTCCCTCTTCACTGGTGATGCCGAACATCGCTTGCAAGTGGCGTTTTTTCAGTAGATATTCATTCGAATATCACTCAGCGAGTGTTTTCCAAGCTAATTCATAGCTGGAGGCGCTTATTGTAATAGCCTCGATCACTTGCGCTGCTTCACCTTTTAGGGCTGCGCGCAGATAATGGAATTTTTGTATTGACGGTAAATCAACATTATCGTGAATCAAACACTCAAAGGTATCCCTAAAGGTCAGCCATTGCATATAATCGCCGTCAAACTCCGGCAGAGCGATGGTGGCCAGTTTTATGCCTTGTAGCGGGTTCCTACCGGTTCCTTGCTGCGACACTTCGCTGCGCGGAATTTCTCTATATTTCGCTTTCAATGCCGATTGAACGCGAATCAAGCGCCGTTCAAAATCCTCCCTAAGGACGGCATGGTGTGTCATCTCTTCAGCAGTGGTTGCACTGTCCTCCAGCTGCTGTTGAAGGCTCTCCAAATCCTTGCATATGTGGTCAAATTTGGTCATACGAGTTTCCACCTCGATAGAATCCCTATCGGGCTGGTAGTTTTGAAGAAATTCTTCGTAACGGGCCAAAATGGCAATCAAAATCGTTCGTCTCGAAGACAAAATAAGCGGTTGAGCTGGCATCTTACTAAAACTGCGATTATCGTGTACGCGAGTGTAGTGTAAAGTGCAGTGTAACGGTCGGGCAGTGAAAGGCAAATGCGTTTAGCACTTTATCGAAAAAATTGTGAATATTCAGGATATCGGCACAATCCTGGTCACGGCACCAATGTTTCGTCGCGAATAGTTTTCGGATAAAGTTTCCTTTTCTTTCTTTGGTTTTTGCTGCTAATAATAATAATAATTATTATTATTATTATTTATTTAATCTTCAACGGGCCGTATGGCCTAATTAAGATGTAACAGTTCGATTGAGAACAAAAAAATACATAGCAAAAATAAGATTTACATCGCAATTCACTGCGGCCACGGCAAAAGCCGGAGACGTTCCTTGAAGCACTGAGTTGAGATGTCGAAGTCGAAGCAATCCGAGACAGTGTTGAAGACAGCCGACATGCGGAACATAGGGTCAGACCGACCAGCACTGGAACGGGGTTGAGCGAGCCGTAGAGTTTCTCTAGACCTAAGTGTTCGGGATGGTGCATAGATATCGACTCGATGCAACAAAGGCGATGAGTCGATAGAGCCATTTAGCAATCCAGCGATGAAAGAGCACTATGCATTGCGTCTTCTAACCGAAAGAGGTTCAAGGCCTAGAAGACGGCACCGCGCAGCATACGGAGGAAGATTATTGCGATCCTGCCAGGGAAGTAGGCGTAGAGCATATCTCGTGAGCTTACGTTGAATCGCCTCAAGTCGAGCAATTGAAGAAGCGGTAGTTGGGCTCCAGACTACGCACGAATATTCCAGAACCGAACGAACGATGCAGTTGTACACAGCTTTGATGCACATGGGGTTGCGGAATTCATTAGTTGTCCGGATAAACACGCCAAGTAATTGATTTCCTCTGGCTACAACGTCATCGATATGCTGTTTAAAGTTCAAACTAGAGTCAAGCAGAACGCCCAGGTCTTTGGCATGATTTTGTCGATTAACTGCAGAGCCGTCCATGAAGTAGGTCCCAGTCACTGGGCTCCTACATCGACTAAAAGACACACAGTAGCATTTCTCGATGCAGATAGTCAATCCATTACGCTTGCACTACGAACAGAAAATTTCGATGCAGTCTTGCAGGAATGTACAATCACCTGTGTTGTGAATAGGCGCAAACATTTTTGCGTCGTCGGCAAACAGACTGATACTGTCGGGAGGTAAAGCCAGGGTAACATCGTTGATAAACAATATGAAGAGAAGCGGGCCAATATTGCTTCCTTGTGGCACACCCGAGCTGCTGACTATTTCTTTGGACATGTGCTTATCAATTTTCACGATGTATGTGCGATTAATTAGGTAAGACTTAAGCCACTGTATGAGCGAGCTGGGAACTCCTAGCTTGTCGAGTTTAGCGAGAAGAATTGCGTGCGGAAGAGAGTCGAATGCTGCTTTCAGATCTGTATAAATTGCATCGACTTGAGCTCCGGCATCAATTTGACTAGTGCAATAGGTTACAAATTCAACCAGGATCGTGGTATTCGACTTTTTTGGCACGAATCCATATTAATACGGGCTTAGGTAGCTGCGGCATGCATGTAGCAGATGTTTGTATATCACTAGTTCGAACACCTTGGCAATGGCACACAAAGATGTAATACCCCGGTAGTTGATGGCATCTGTCCTGTCGCCCTTTTTGTAAATAGGAACCATCCAAGATTTCCTCCATGTTTTGGGAAAGTAGCCATTAGCTAGCGATGCATTAAACAATTTTGCAAGGATAGGTGCTACTGTCGTTTGACAGCGTTTCAGCACGGTAGAAGGAATTCCGTCGGGTCCAGGAGCGAAGGAAGACTTTAGTTGCGCTAGGGCAGATAAAACGATCTCACTGTCGATGAAAGGAGTGCTCATGTTAATTGCGCCAGCCGGAGTGTTGACGAGAGCAGCATCAATGGTATCGGTATCATTCATGGCCGGTGAAAAGCAATCTGCGAAGCGATCCGCGAAGAGATTGCACATTTCATTAGTGTTGGCACTTGTTGCTCCTTTGTACGTAATGGATTTCGGTGTATGCGTGGATTTTGTTTTGCTGTGGTAGAAGCGCCAAAACGAGTCAGGCCACCTGCAGAGGTTAAGTTGGATTTTACTCAAATATCTGCGATATCGAAATCTGTTATAGCTGCAGTATAAAGAGTGCGTGTCAAAGTAGATCGAGCGAGATCTTTGGCAGCGGCGCGTTTGGTAGTGACGATAAGCAGCTCTTTTTACACGTTTGAGTCGTTTGAGTGTGCGGTCCGCCCAGGGGGGGTTAGGTTAAGGACGCTGAACTGGGACGCATACAACAAAGGCTTGCAGCATGAAGGACGAGAATGAACATACTGCTTCGTCAAGTGAAATAAAATTGGAACAATGAAAGCTATTGTTAAACATTGATATCATGTCGTTCAGTTTCACATAGTCAGCTTTAGCAAAGTTATAACGATAAAATGCGGTTGTCGTCGAGTTTTGTCGAGTCGTCGAATTGCGTCGGGTCGACGAGTTAATACGTATATTGAAGTCAAACGCCGGGTGATAGGAGTCAAGAGGTACAAGCGGAACAACACTTGGAAAGACAGGCGAACACAATTTAGCTGCAGCATTGTTAGCGTAGAGCAGGTCAAGCATGCGTCCGTGCGAATTATTGATGTGATTAAGTTGCACTAATCCGTTAAATTTAAATCCATCCACAAAGGTGTTGTTGGCCAGTGAGCGCGCAGTTGGTTCATAGTGCGTGATTGATGAGTATGCTGGCGAGGACGAAGGATCAGCTGTGGACCAGCTTATGCTAGGCTGATTGAAATCGCCAATAACAAACAGCAGATCCGAAGGCTTCAGTGTGAGAGTGAAGCCGCTGATACAATCATGTAGAGAGCGAAGAGTCGATATCTCGGAGCTAAGCTGCGGTGGAATGTATACTACTGAACCGTAAATTAGAACAACACTATCTAAAACAACAAATAATTAGCACTTAAATTTACCGCACTCAAAACGAACCAAGAAAACCACTTATACAGCTAGAACAATTACACACTTTATTTCCTAACGCAGCTAGCCTTGTACCCTATCCAATCTAAACCGCACACGTTTTGTCCTACAGCTAATCTACGAATAATCGAAAGCATCTGTGCTTTGGATCTCTCGCACCTCGCACCCCGCACTCACTCTCTCATCTGTTCGCCTCTTCGTCGTTGCTCTTAATCCGCACTCACTCTCGCATCTTTCGCCTCTTCGTCGTTGCTCTTATCCGCACGGCTACTCAGTCTTCCTTATCTCCTCAATCCATTTGCTATGGTAGCCGGCCGAGATCTCCGCAGTCGATCTCGTGGCATCTACTGTGGTACAGTCGAGGTCGCTACACTACCATGACGTACAGATGTGCGTTATTGCAGGTGACGCGCACACAAATATAATCGAGAGAACGATCACGGGAAGGTAATTCTATCGACTCGTATGCGTTAGAAACGGCTAGCAAAACACCACCACCGCGAGAGCTAGAGCCGCTGAGAGAGCGATCACAGCGGTAAACAGAGAAGTTGTTGTTGAAGAGAAGAGCAGATGGAATGTTGTCAACAAGCCAAGTTTCCGTGAGGGCGATAAGGTCGAAGTCAGCCTCCGATACAGCTAGGTGAAATTCTTTTGTTTTAGTGCGCAAACCTTTAACGTTTTGATAATAGCAGCTTAAATACTCAGCGGTAGCGTTCTCATTGTGGTGGTTGGATAAAGCGGGTATACGGTAAGTCAATTGAGCTGCGTTGTCAGAGCATGAGGCTTGGCGTGTTTGTTGCGTGCAATGAGCGGAACTTTGTCTAGTTGAGAAAAAAACGATCGATTGTAGACTGGTGCAGGTGCGGAGATGAAGCGCGGTGGTTTTGGGGCGGTCCAGAAACAAGTGTTGAGTTGGGTGCTTCCAAGGTATCATTCATCGGGGAGTGACACTGTTGTGATGATGTTGTTTCAGGACCAGGTGGAGTAGACGTGCGTGCTGCTAAACGGTGAGTCGTTGTTGGTGTGCGTGTGGTGTAACGGTGATCAGTACTAGTAGCTGGTGTGCGTGTTGTAAAGCGCTTTCGGGTGGCTATAGGAGATGAGGTTTGGTGGTCGTGTTGACGGGATGGAAAAAACTCACGTACACCGATACCGACGGGCCAAGTGGATGGTGTGAGTGCCGCATCTCGAAGGATAGCCGGGACTCTCACTTTGAATCAAAGCCAATTCATGCTGTCCACACTAACCCCTCTTCTCTGCAGGCAATACGCTATAACGTCATCGGTGGCTAAGCGACGCTTTACAGAAGCGACCACTTGTTCCACAGTGACGGCCGTTGATAACCCGCTGCGCAAAGCGATCGAAAACTCAGCGTCTCGCTCAATGTAGCTAGAGAGCAAGAACCAATAAAAGGTAAAAGGATGGTGAAGAGGGGAAGGAGGGGAGAAAGAAAACGTGGGTGTGAACTATTTTGCGACCATAATCATTTTTGAACCAACATGGTCGCGTACCGGAGCTTTTTTTGTCAGAAAGAGACAAACACATACAGCGTGCTCTCTCGAACGACCGTAAACGCTTCAATAGATCAAGAGCTTCGATCGGTTCTTCGGACATTTCTGCTCGCTTTCTCGATCGGTTTCGGCGGAAAGCGAGCTAGAAAGCGAGCTCAAAAACTGCTCGATTTTGTTGTGCGGGAAGCGGGATAGGCGGATCCAGATCCTATCTGTGAATGGCTCACGAGGTGCAGCTTGAAGCGGTGATGATAACGGATCGGTTCCCACCAGTTCATGCGGTTGTGTAGGTGCCGGCTGGACGGCAATCGTGGTATTGGTGTAAGCGTTTGGCGATGACGCGGCACAAAGGATGTTACCGCGACTGTTTACAATTTTGTTTACACCAGGAGATGCCGAATCCTCGATTACGCGCCTCCGCTTTCTACCAGTAGCCGGTCGAGGATCAGGATTCCGAATGTGAGGCGTGGATGCAGTTTGAAGGAGGCTAAAACCACTGCGAACTTCGGCGACAATAGGCTCATGTTAGTGTAGCCAATGCAGCTCCAGTGCAGGTCGACATTGGACAACACTTCATCAATCAGCTCGGGGGGCAATTTGCAACAGCCGCGGTGGAACGTAGCGTCACAATATGCACAACTGATGATGCAGCCGGTGGCCTCTAGCGGTTCAGCACACGAGAAGCAAATAGCCGCAATCGCGAAATCACGCATAATCACAGCACAACACTGCTAAGCCGAGCAGGAAAAAACAGCAGGAAACCACAGTTGCGGTGCAACTAAACAATTCGCCAACACGCAACGATGATGTGAAGCAGTTTAATAGTCCGTAGAATAGGCAACAATGCGATGCGACGCAGAAAACACAAGAAATTTACTGAAAAATCACGGAGCGCGACGAAAGTGCGGCCGAACAGTTAAACGTCAAACGTTCGGATAATAATAATTACCGAAGCCGTTGTAAGAAATTGCTGGTGATGAAGAGAGGGAAAAAGCCTTTTCGCCCTCTATTTATTAATTTAAGATCGATAGAGATGTGTACATGAACGGGCGCGGATTTGATCTGATCCGCAGTTCAAATCTGCACGATTCGCGTAGCTGCTCGAACCCCGCTGCGCAAAGCGATCGAAAACTTGTCAGCCACTCGCTCAATGTAGCTAGAGAGCAAAAACCAATAACGATAAAGCGAGGTGAAAGGGAAAAGAGAGAAGAAAGAGAACGTGGGTGTGAACTATTTTTAGGTCATTATCATTTTTGCGCCAACACGGTCGCGTACCGGAGCTTTTTTGTCAAAAAGAGACATACACAGACAGCGCGCTCTCTCGAAATACCGTAAACGCTTCAACCGATCAAGAGCTTCGATCGGTTCTTCGGACATTTCTGCTCGCTTTCTCGATCGGTTTCGGCGGAAAGCGAGCTAGAAAGCGAGCTCAAAAACTGCTCGATTTTGTTGTGCGGGACATAGTGTTTGTGTCGCTTTTGGCCGGCGTTTGAAACCAGCCCGCCCCGCACAACAAAATCGAGCAGTTTTTGAGCTCGCTTTCTAGCTCGCTTTCCGCCGAAACCGATCGAGAAAGCGAGCAGAAATGTCCGAACAACCGATCGAAGCTCTTTTGATCGGTTGAAGCGTTTACGGTATTTCGAGAGAGCGCGCTGTATGTGTATGTCTCTTTTTGACAAAAAAGCTCCGGTACGCGACCATGTTGGTTCAAAAATGATTATGGTCGCAAAATAGTTCACACCCACGTTTTCTTTCTCCCCTCCTTCCCCTCTTCACCATCCTTTTACCTTTTATTGGTTCTTGCTCTCTAGCTACATTGAGCGAGACACTGAGTTTTCGATCGCTTTGCGCAGCGGGGCTGCGCAAAGCGATCGAAAACTTGTCAGCCACTCGCTCAATGTAGCTAGAGAGCAAAAACCAATAACGATAAAGCGAGGTGAAAGGGAAAAGAGAGAAGAAAGAGAACGTGGGTGTTACCTATTTTTCGGCCATTATCATTTTTGCGCCATCACGGTCGCGTACCGGAACTTTTTTGTCAAAAAGAGACATACACATACAGCACGCTCTCTCGAAATACCGTAAACGCTTCAACCGATCAAGAGCTTCGATCGGTTCTTCGGACATTTCTGCTCGCTTTCTCGATCGGTTTCGGCGGAAAGCGAGCTAGAAAGCGAGCTCAAAAACTGCTCGATTTTGTTGTGCGGGAGGTAAGCGAAAAAAACACTCCCGCTGCGCAAAGCGATCGAAAAATTCTCAACCTCTCGCTCAATGTAGCTAGAGAGCAAAAACCAATATTGATAAAGCAAGGTGAAAAGATGGAGAAGAGGGGAAGGAGGGGAGAAAGAGAACGTGGGTGTGAACTATTTTTCGGCCATTATCATTTTTGCGCCATCACGGTCATGTACCGGAGCTTTTTTGTCAGAAAGAGATAAACACATACTGCGCGCTCTCTCGAACGACCGTAAACGCTTCGATAGATCAAGAGCTTCGATCGATTCTTCGGACGTTTCTGCTCGTTTTCTCGATCGGTTTCGGCGGAAAGCGAGCTAGAAAGCGAGCTCAAAAACTGCTCGATTTTGTTGTGCGGGACTTTTATAAGACTTCGCCCGTATTTGTTTTTTACACGGCCTGGAGTGTTTAAAATGCTCCGGCGTGGTGGGAACCAGCCAATAATTTGTTCAGGGAGTTATGGATTTATTTTTTACCGTCGGTGTATTACACCCACACTCAACAAGCCTGTGGTCAAACTAATTAATGAGAACTGCAATGTCGTGTATATGTGTGACATTTGTTTAGATCAAAGCGCGGGTTTGGTTCATATGGATCAGATGCAAATAAATCAAATGATTTGCTTCCACAAACAATGAGGGACTTGGAAGCCAATGTCAGCGTGTGGATTTCTAGCACTTTAGAGAGAGGAATCGAGACTCTCAAAACTGAGCTTTGCGCACAAGTGGAGCGTACCCGCTGCGCAAAGCGATCGAAAAATTCTCAACCTCCCCGCACAACAAAATCGAGCAGTTTTTGAGCTCGCTTTCTAGCTCGCTTTCCGCCGAAACTGATCGAGAAAGCGAGCAGAAATGTCCGAAGAACCGATCGAAGCTCTTGATCGGTTGAAGCGTTTACGGAATTTCGAGAGAGCGCGCTGTATGTGTTTGTCTCTTTTTGACAAAAAAGCTCCGGTACGCGACCGTGTTGGCGCAAAAATGATGATTGCCGAAAAATAGTTCACACCCACGTTCTCTTTCTCCCCTCCTTCCCCTCTTCCCCATCTTTTCACCTTGCTTTATCATTATTGGTTCTTGCTCTCTAGCTACATTGAGCGAGACGCTGAGTTTTCGATCGCTTTGCGCAGCGGGTAGCTACATTGAGCGAGTGGCTGACAAGTTTTCGATCGCTTTGCACAGCGGGTCTCGCTCAATGTAGCTAGAGAGCAAAAACCAATATTGATAAAGCAAGGTGAAAAGATGGAGAAGAGGGGAAGGAGGGGAGAAAGAGAACGTGGGTGTGAACTATTTTTCGGCCATTATCATTTTTGCGCCATCACGGTCATGTACCGGAGCTTTTTTGTCAGAAAGAGATAAACACATACTGCGCGCTCTCTCGAACGACCGTAAACGCTTCGATAGATCAAGAGCTTCGATCGATTCTTCGGACGTTTCTGCTCGCTTTCTCGATCGGTTTCGGCGGAAAGCGAGCTAGAAAGCGAGCTCAAAAACTGCTCGATTTTGTTGTGCGGGAAGCGATCGAAAAATTCTCAACCTCCCGCTGCGCAAAGCGATCGAAAAATTCTCAACCTCTCGCTCAATGTAGCTAGAGAGCAAAAACCAATATTGATAAAGCAAGGTGAAAAGATGGAGAAGAGGGGAAGGAGGGGAGAAAGAGAACGTGGGTGTGAACTATTTTTCGGCCATTATCATTTTTGCGCCATCACGGTCATGTACCGGAGCTTTTTTGTCAGAAAGAGATAAACACATCCCGCTGCGCAAAGCGATCGAAAACTCAGCGTCTCGCTCAATGTAGCTAGAGCGCAAGAACCAATAAAAGGTAAAAGGATGGTGAAGAGGGGAAGGAGGGGAGAAAGAAAACGTGGGTGTGAACTATTTTGCGACCATAATCATTTTTGAACCAACATGGTCGCGTACCGGAGCTTTTTTTGTCAGAAAGAGACAAACACATACAGCGTGCTCTCTCGAACGACCGTAAACGCTTCAATAGATCAAGAGCTTCGATCGGTTCTTCGGATGTTTCTGCTCGTTTTCTCGATCGGTTTCGGCGGAAAGCGAGCTAGAAAGCGAGCTCAAAAACTGCTCGATTTTGTTGTGCGGGATACTGCGCGCTCTCTCGAACGACCGTAAACGCTTCGATAGATCAAGCCCGCACAACAAAATCGAGCAGTTTTTGAGCTCGCTTTCTAGCTCGCTTTCCGCCGAAACCGATCGAGAAAGCGAGCAGAAACGTCCGAAGAACCGATCGAAGCTCTTGATCGATTGAAGCGTTTACGGTATTTCGAGAGAGCGCGCTGTATGTGTTTGTCTCTTTTTGACAAAAAAGCTCCGGTACATGACCGTGATGGCGCAAAAATGATAGTGGCCGAAAAATAGTTCACACCCACGTTCTCTTTCTCCCCTCCTTCCCCTCTTCACCATCCTTTTACCTTTTATTGGTTCTTGCGCTCTAGCTACATTGAGCGAGACGCTGAGTTTTCGATCGCTTTGCGCAGCGGGAAGCTTCGATCGATTCTTCGGACGTTTCTGCTCGTTTTCTCGATCGGTTTCGGCGGAAAGCGAGCTAGAAAGCGAGCTCAAAAACTGCTCGATTTTGTTGTGCGGGTAAGTTGGAAACAACTTTGCGCGAAACATTATGCGCTACCCGCACAACAAAATCGAGCAGTTTTTGAGCTCGCTTTCTAGCTCGCTTTCCGCCGAAACCGATCGAGAAAGCGAGCAGAAATGTCCGAAGAACCGATCGAAGCTCTTGATCGGTTGAAGCGTTTACGGTATTTCGAGAGAGCGCGCTGTATGTGTATGTCTCTTTTTGACAAAAAAGCTCCGGTACGCGACCGTGTTGGCGAAAAATGATAATGGGCGAAAAATAGTTCACACCCACGTTCTCTTTCTTCTCTCTTTTCCCTTTCACCTCGCTTTATCGTTATTGGTTTTTGCTCTCTAGCTATATTGAGCGAGTGGCTGACAAGTTTTCGATCGCTTTGCGCAGCGGGCACGTTCTCTTTCTTCTCTCTTTTCCCGTTCACCTCGCTTTATCGTTATTGGTTTTTGCTCTCTAGCTATATTGAGCGAGTGGCTGACAAGTTTTCGATCGCTTTGCGCAGCGGGTCCTGCACTCCCGCACAACAATATCGAGCAGTTTTTGAGCTCGCTTTCTAGCTCGCTTTCCGCCGAAACCGATCGAGAAAGCGAGCAGAAATGTCCGATGAACCGATCGAAGCTCTTAATCCAGCGGTCGGCAAAGTCCGGCCCGCGGGCCAAATGCGGCCCGCGGGCCAAATGCGGCCCGCAGCAACATTCTATCCGGCCCGCGAAAGGTTTTGACTGATTTTGAAAGATGGGAAGAAACTATTCGTATACAAATTACTAACTATCTTTTAGAATAGCATTTTATGCCATCGAACTCTTTCAATTTTAATCAAAGTACTACGGAATGGCAGGCCTTGACCGACAACGGTTGTTTAGCCAAAAGAAGAAGAAGACTATGGAATGTCCCCGAAACTTTTACGTGAAAAAATGCCTTTTTTCGGCTAGCTGTAAAAAAAAAACTAGGAGAGACAATTTCTTTAAATTTACATCATTTGAAAGGTAATTATTAAAGCTTACTTGCACAAATTTATCTCAGACTTTGCGAGTTGCCTTTCGTCATTGTTTGCCGCTGCGAAGCCAGTGGACGCGATTTTTGCTTCCTGATATATATGTTCATGTTTCTCAAGAACTATTTCACTGTTTAGCGGGTTGTATCGATCTCCCGATCCAGATAACACAGTAATGAAGACACTTGTCCCTCTGTCTTCATTTTTTGCATCTTTTGGAACCTCAAAAATGAACCTAGGCTTTCTTTCGATGCTTTGATGGTTGCCGAATAGTGCCAAGATGTTGGCGACCAAAACGCCGTAACGTTCTTATGCGACGACAAACTTCTGTACTAAGTCAATTTAAGACGCTACGGGGTGTTATTCGTTGATCGCGCACGCTTCTAAGTTGGTTGGATCTCTTTTTTGGCCATCATGGTTAGAGTTCAATTGATGGAGGTGTCAAGGTGAGGTGACTGATAGAGGTTTTCTATTGTCTCATGGGATACTACTATTCAAAGTGCAAATAATATTTTGTTAAAGCGGGTAAAGATAACCCCTTGATAAACCCATAATTTTGTCAATTTTCAACCGTCAACCGTTATGTAATTTTAACATTGTTTCAACACGACAATAAGATTTTCGGAATGAAGGAAATTGCATACGAAATTGTATATTGATGAGATACACTAAAGCCTGCCCGTACAACAAAATCGAGCAGTTTTTGAGCTCGCTTTCTAGCTCGCTTTCCGCCGAAACCGATCGAGAAAGCGAGCAGAAATGTCCGAAGAACCGATCGAAGCTCTTGATCGGTTGAAGCGTTTACGGTATTTCGAGAGAGCGCGCTGTATGTGTTTGTCTCTTTTTGACAAAAAAGCTCCGGTACGCGATCGTGTTGGCGCAAAAATGATAATGGCCGAAAAATGTTTCACACCCACGTTTTCATTCTCCCCTCCTTCCCCTCTTCTCCATCTTTTCACCTTGCTTTATCAATATTGGTTCTTGCTCTCTAGCTATATTGAGCGAGAGGTTGAGAATTTTTCGATCGCTTTGCGCAGCGGGATGGTGTGATTTGGCTTTCCGAAGTGTGTTACAATGGGTCTATAGCTGATAGTGTGGTTTTTAACAAGTTCTGTTTAGCAAATATGCTACACCTCCATCCTTTTTGAATAATGTACGATACGAAAAAGTGCAATATTCACTAAAAATGTTTTAATCTGTTTTTATGTACTGTTGTGGTTTTTCCTGTTTGATTGTGTTTTATAACGCAGGACGTATCTATAGTTTCTACGACTGTAAATGGTCCTTTATAAGATGGGTCTATATAGATATAGACGAAAATAAAAGGAAAATTTTCGTTTATTAAATAGACATAATCTCCTATTCGTATGTTTAATTTGTTTACATTTTCATTCAATTTTGCTTGACGTTGTAATTTTGCTTGAATAAGTTTCTGTTTTGCAATGACATGTGATTTTTGTAATTTAAACTTAATTTCATTGTAGTATTGTTCTATATTGTATAATGGCTCTACTTTTGTTTTGTATAATTCTTGTGGTAAATTAGCTTGTCTTCCAAAAATTAATTCAAAAGGTGTGATTAGTTGTGATATGTACTGATGTGTTATAAACGAATTCGTAAAATTTAGTCCGTTGATCCCAGTCACCATGATGCTCATTGGTGTAACTTCGTAAATATTCATTTAAACTTCTATGGTTTCGCTCTAAAGATCCTGTTGTTTGAGGATGATGTGCTGCTGCAAATGTTTGATTTGTAATATTTTTTATATTTGTGCCAAAATTTCATTGTTATATTCGAGTCCTTGATCTGATCTCATTTCTAAAAAGTTTCCAAATTTAAGAATACAATTTTCTACTAATGCTTTTGCTATAGTATTTGCTTCTTTGTTTTGAATCGGGATGATTATGATTTATTTCGATAATTCGCATTGGATCGTAACTGCGTATCGATTATTATTTGCTGTTTTTGGTAAAGGGCCTACGGTACCAATCGTTATGATGTTAAAAGGTTTAGAGGGTGTTGTCGTCACAACAGTTTCCTCTTTAGTATGTTTTAAGATCTTATTAGTGGCGCTTGCTTTACAACTTTTTACATACTTGATGATATCCGCTTTCATATTTTTCCATTTGAATTTATCCTTTATCTTACTATACAGCTTGAATTGTCCTATATGACCTACTGATGGTGTTGTGTGGAAATTGGACATTATTTTGATCTGTTCTTCTGTATCTTCTACCAGTCTAGGTGGTGTAAATACGACAATGTGAACGTCTGTTATCATTTTGTTAATTATTTCTTTTATGGTCAACATTGAGTAAAATTCGAATAATCTGTCATTCGAGGCAATTGCTAAATTCTTGTGATACTTTCTAGCGATTAGGCATGATTCATGCAGTACAAACTCTAGTGTTTGACTTTGCTTCGCAGAAGTTATGGGTATTTAAAATTTTCTCAGCGCTTTGTAATAATTGTGATTGTATATCACGAGCTCAATAAATTCATCTTTTTCGTTAATGTTTAATTTCATTTTCAACATTTTAGTTATATCAGATGGCCTGTCTGTTTCATATATGTTTGTTGGATTATATTTTTCTATTATTTCTTCCTTTTTCTTTTTGTTTTCTTTGTTTTCTACAACGTTGTTTTTCTTTACCATAGCTCTAGTATTTACCATTAAGATAGGATTTGATATATCTGATTTATTTTTAGGAATTGATGCTTTAAGCTCATCCGAATCAGTTACAATTCTGGATAAAGCATCTGCTACTACGTTGGTTTTACCTGCTAAAAATTCTATTTTTAAATCAAATTTTTCTAAATCTAGTCTCATTCTTGTTAGTTTAGATGTTGGGTTTTTCATACCAAACAGGTATACTAATGGCCTATGATCTGTTTTTACGGTGAATTTTCTGCCATATAGGTATGGTTTGAAATAATTGATTGCCCAGTGAATTGCTGTAAGTTCCTTTTCTATGATAGGCTTATTCTTATCTCCTTGCGTGAAGCTTTTGCTTGCATACGCAATTGGGCGATCTTTTCCATCTGTGATTTGAGAAAGAACTGCTCCACATGCTACATCTGAAGCATCAGTTGTTGGTATGAATTCTTTATCTTCTTTTTTAGGATTTTACAATCCGGATACTTCAAGACTGCTGGAGACAAAAGGCTTTCTTTTAAACTATTAAATGCTTTTTGGCATTCATCTGTCCAAATAAACTTGACATTTTTCTTAGTTAGGTTATTTAAAGGTTTAGCAATTTTTGGAAAATACTGTACTTATTTACGATAATAATTACAAAATACAACAAATCTTCGAACTTCGTCTGCATTTTTAGGTATGGGGAAGTTTCTAATTGTTTCAAACTTAGAATCGTCTGGGTATATACCCATATCTGTTATTTTATGACCTAAATAAGTAACTTCTGTTTTGAAAAATGAACATTTTTCTGAAATTAATTTTAAATTGTTAGACCTTAACCTATAAAAAACCTTAACTATGTTACTGATGTGCTGCCGTGCCCTGCAGCCAGTAACGATTATATCGTCTATATATACAAATGCTAGCTCAGGAGTTAATCCTGCCATAGCGATGCGTTGAAAGCTGTTGGGGCTAATGTTTAAACCGAACGGCATACGTTCAAATTGGTAATGCCCTGATCCGGTTGAAAAAGCTGTAAATTTTCTTGAATCATTTTCTAAAGCTATTTGATGGAATCCTGACATGAGATCAAGGGTGCTAAAATATTTTGCTCTCCCTAGCTGATCTAATATTGTATCTATTCTTGGTAATGGAAATTTATCTGGTATCTTTTTGGATCTTTTTGTTCAGCTGCCTTAAATCTACTACAAGTATCCATTTTTTGTTATCATCCGTTGATTTCTTTGGAACTAATAATATAAGTGAGTTATATGGGGAGACTGAGTGTTCAATTATGTCATTCTTAAGCATTTTGTCTACCTGATTTTGTATTTAATCAGCTTATGAGTATATTTGTGTATAATTTGGTATATACGTAGGAATATTATCATTTAATTCAATTTTCTGAGGGTAAAAGATATTTGTAGTAATTGGATCATCCTCTACGCAAAATATATCGTTATATTCAGTTACGATTTTCTTCATATTACAAATTTCTGTAGTGGGAATTTTATCTACTTTAATTTTTTGTAATAGTTTTTGCAATCTATCATTATTAATTTCTCCTACTTTGTTATTTACGTGTTTCACTTCATAATTTGCTAATGGTCCTGTAATGGGTTTAAATTCTGCGTTTGTTATAAAAATTTTTCTCTGTCTTGTATTAATGAATTTAATTAACTGAGTATTCTTTGAAATAATAGTGCTACCACAGAATACTCCTAGTTGAATTTCTTGTGCGAAGACTATAGTATTCTCTGTAATGTTTGGAAGATATACTTTACGTACCACTTCACTTCTGATTGGCAAAATAAATCCTTTTCCATCATTTTCTTCAATGTTATGCTGAATTTCTACCCCCTTACACGCGAATGTAAGCATTTCCAAATGATAATTAATTGAACAACTGTATAGTTTGTAAAAATCTCTGCCTAATATACCATCTGCTCCTATGTTGAATTCATCTGGAACTAATACAAAATCGTGTTCCAATTCTAGATTGTTGAAATATATAGTGCATGTTGTACTTCCTTTTGAATAAATTGGTGTGTTAGATATCCCTGTTAATGATATTGAGTCTGAAAGTATTGGGCCATGATTTTTCTTTAACTTGCTTGCTTTGAATAAAGAAATTGATGCTCCTGTATCAACTAGTAATATTGATGTTTCATTATTTGCTATGCTCAATCTAATATTTATATAATCAACTCCATTTAGCTCTAATGAGTAAATTGATCTAGGGTTTGAGTTGACTCCTGTTGGTCTGAAAAATTATTGTCCTCTTCTTCCTGTATCTGAGCTGTAGTATGGTATATGTTTCGTTGTCGTTATCGTTATCGTTATATCGTTAGCTATTTTTTCTGGAATTCCTTGTTTGAGATAAATTACCTTTTTCTGAAAGCAGTTCGACCTCATTGCAAATTGATTGTGCATCCCTTGTTTTTATGGATTTTAGTTTTGCTATTGCTTTATCAGGTGTTGTTTTTTCTTCACATCTTCTCTTGATATCACTGATTAATTCTTTAAAAGTCGTTATATTGCTAGGTAACCCTATTCTAGCCTTACCAGTTAGTCTGGTTCTTATGTATTTTACGAGCATTTCTTCAAGGTTTGGATTCAACTCGAACAATAGCGTGGAAGCGTCCTCAAATGCATTAAAGGTATCGGGTGACCCGTCATACGTGGGTACAAGACCTGCGGCTGTTTTAATATCAAAATTAGCCATTTTAATTTTTTTATGCAGCTTTAGTGAGACAAATATGATCTGAGCTAAGAGTTTATTGGCTCAATCAAAGTCACTACTGATCCGTTATTGAAAATATCGGATCACGAAACACTTGTTTTGAACATAAACGATGAACGTTGTAAAACGATTCAACGGAAAGTTAAATGCTGGAATATGTATTCGAAACATGCTCTTTGCAATAATGTTTCACAAGGCTTGCAGTGTGGTGCATCTGATCTTGATGAGGCTGCTGACTTGTTATGGAACACATTGAAACATGGAATGAGCACCTTGGTGGAAGAAAAGACAATTGTTTCTAGAGAAACTAGTAGGTGGTATACTTTGGATCTTGCACGTGCTAAACGGAAAAGAGACAAAGTGCATAAAAAATTTATTAGAACGAATACAGGTAATGATTGGACTGAGTATACTAAACTTAGAAACAGTTATAATAGGGATCTCAAAAATAGACGTAGCGATTTCTTTAGTATTGAAATAATCAAGCACAAGAGTAGTAGTAGTAATAGTTTTTTTATTTCTACATAAATTAAATTTTCTTCACAATTCATTACATTGGTTCTGGTAGCTTAATTCCATTATTCGCACCTTAACTCAATACTAGCTATTTCCTTTATTGTGCTATGCCATTTTGAAATTGATTAATATGGGATGATTATGAAGGATGATCCAACAATTGGGAAAAAACCCTGGTGCCTGTTTATTTTTCTATTATTTTTAAACTTCCTTCTTACGTACCTAACGAATTATTCTACGTTTCTTAGGTATTTGACTATTCTCTAATTAATCATTATACTAACTTATTTTATTTACGTCTGAAGTAGTTCATTGGGTTTCCCTTGGTCTTAGTTGTATGTCATTATATTTAGCCATTGTATTTTTTATGTATTCAAACAAACTTGGTAAATTTGCTAGTCTGTGTACATCTGTTGTTCTATGCCAAGGTGGTAAATTAAGGATCCGTTTTAGACATTTGTTCTGAAATATTTGCAGCTTTTTTATATGAGAATTAGCACAGTTTCCCCACACTGGGGATGCGTACACAATAATTGGTCTAATGATTGTTTTGTAGAGCAAAAACTGGTTCTTTCTGCTAAGTTTTGATTTTCTGTTTATAAAACAGTACAATACTTTCATTGCTTTTTCACCACTTATTTGTTTTTGCTCAGTGTGGTACTTGAAAGTTAGCCTTTTATCAAGATTTATACCTAGGTACTTTACATTGTTGCTCCATGCAATTTCCAAGTTATTGATTTTTAGGTTTGTATTAGGTTTTTTCCTCGCACTTGTGAAACGGGTAAAGTTAATTGCCTCTGTCTTATTTTCATTTAGTTTTAGTTTCCATTTAGTGCAATAACCAACGTATTTTTAATGCCGTGATTCAAGTTTGTGATATAGTCCTAGGGTAACGGGCTGAGGACAATATAGCAAAATCGTCAGCAAAAGCAAAACGTTTTGCTGATTTCATTGAGGGAATATCCGATATGAAAATGTTGAACAAACAAGGTGACAAAACGCTGCCCTGTGGTAAACCGGCAGGTGGGATGTATGGCTCTGAGTAAGTTGATTTCACTTGAATTATACACTTTCGGTTTGACAGAAAGGATTCAATCAAGAGAATATCTTTGGGAGGAAATTTTAATTGAATAAGCTTATAAATTAGACCCTGGTGCCACACGGTGTCGTAGGCCTTTTCTAGATCGAGAAGTACTAACCCTGTTGATTTCTTTAGGCATCGTT
This sequence comes from Anopheles merus, assembly GCF_017562075.2. Classification (NCBI taxonomy): domain Eukaryota; kingdom Metazoa; phylum Arthropoda; class Insecta; order Diptera; family Culicidae; genus Anopheles; species Anopheles merus. Next base: position 23,961 of record NW_024427636.1, on the reverse strand, counting down.
GCACTTTAACGTAACGCACCTGTTTTAGTTCGCCTTACGTAATTGAGCCCTTGGCAAAATGTAACAAATACATCGCCTGGTTATCGTATCGTTTTTTACGTATTGGTAGCTTCTTCACTGCGGTGGGGTTGATTTTGCATTCTCCTAGAGCTGGGAGTAAATCGTCTATCGGCATTTCAGGCAGGCCAAAAATGACCACTTTTGTTGTGAGTTCTTCTGGTAGTTGGTGCGTGAAGAAGTTGATTTTGTTGTTCTTGAACGATTCTACCACTAATTTGAAATCGTTCGTATCTAACTAACGTTTATTCCTTTTGTAGAGGTGTTTGGGTAGTAGTGCACTACACCTGTAGCGACGATCAGTCGATGGACGTTTCCTACTGTCGTACCTGTCACTACGATCGGAGGTACGCGATGTTTTTTCGTGTTTGGTTGTAGTGGTTGTACATGCGATGACGGGGCCTCTTCGTCTTCACTTAGGATGTCGTATGAGTTGTTGAGCGACACCTGAGGTGCGTACTCTGGTTTTGCACGCTGACTCATACTATGAAAACGGGACAGCGAGTACGTGGAGCCTCCACGACGAGCGACGTTTCTCTTTCGCGGGGCTATCTCGGGTGGCCGAGCGCCTAGGCGTTTGCGTAATTTAACTGGAATATTTCTCTTTTGGTGTTTTTCTCTCTCAGAAGATAAACTGTATCGCACTATTACCGAACACGTCCGAACAGGTCGGAGGCTGAGAGTGATCTGTCAGTAGTAGTAGTAGAAGTAGTAGTAATGTATTTCTGAGATAATTATCTGTGTTGTACAATGACGATTCGAATTCGGTAAATAGTGGGTTAAATAATTTCATTTTTCCTCGCTAACTGAAACTGTTTTTGGCTTAGCTGACTGTAACATAATATTTATCCATCATGGGGTTTTAAACTTGAGTAGGAAAACTTTTTTCGTCAAAAACCTACTTCACATTCAAAAGAAAAAAAATTGTTACTTAACTTACTTAGAGTCTAATTCTTAACGTTATGTTTTTCCTTTACAGTTCAATTTTAAGTTCTTGTACTTGATTTAACGTTTTCAATAGGAGTATTGGAATTGTGGGATTGTGGATTTTAGGTGGTATTGTAGGATTAGACAAGATTACTTATTGTTTCTAATTGTGCCCGTCGAAGTTACTGTTTATGAATCTTGTATTGAATTTTTGAACTATTTTTACCGTGAATTTTTCGATTGTGGGAACCTGGCAAATTGAATGAAGGGTTCTTGTTCTAAACCATGGCGGTACATTTAGCGCATCCTTGTCACAAACACTTTTTTTTGGATAAAAAATTAATTGCTATTGTAGAAACTTTGAACAAGCAAAATGATCGTATTTATGGAGTATTTCCTAATCGCATACCAAAAATCAGACACGTTTTATAAATCTTGTGTTTAACGAACTATAAAGAACGTGTCTATATTCGCAATAACAGGAAAAAAGGACGAGAGCGCATCTCTCGCCTCTATTTATAATATACAATTCGCGATGGCCGCCGCCGTCTTCGATCGTTCCCTTTCGCGCGCCTCGTGGTTGACTTCGTAAATGTCAATTGGAGTCGACATTGGCCCATGCAGTAGACAGCGCTAAAGGGCAATTACACGTTTGTAATATTCTCCCCATCAGTGAAAACCGCTCGTTATCACTTTAAAACCCGTATCGCTGTTTGGTGCCCCAGGGCTCCTATCCCTCACAATCCTTAGTAGCATCAGAAACCTCGGCACTTTCTTTGTTTTCCATGGGCTTCACGTCCAGCACTGCGAGTTTTGTAGCTGGTCGCTCTAAAATTCCGTTCCGTTTCCGTGACCCACCTCTTCCAAAAGATGTCAGCGTTCCGCTGCGTTGTTCTCCACGTTGCTGATACCACCGCCGGTGAATCATCAAACGGGACAGAGCGCTTGGTACCGTCGGAGCTGCCTAATAGAAGGTGATTAGGCGTTATAGGCATGTCCATCTCGTCGTTTAGTGTCCATAGGTCATCCGCTGATGATGTATGCTGGTTCTTGAGCTGGTCCTTAAGAATTGACCCCAGATTTTCAATTGGATTGAGGTCAGGTCTCAACGCAGGCCACGGTAGAACTTGCACATCTTGGTTTGCCAAATAACATCTAACTGTTCGTGATATGTGCTTTGAGTCGTTATCATGCTGAAAGATGTAATGCTCTTCCTCGCCGAATTTTTGTCGAGCGTATGGCAACATCTTACGAGTTAGTATTTTTCTGTACCCTTCCGAGTCCATTGTCCCGATGATACGGAACAAAGGACCCGGGCCGTGCCAGGAGAAGCAACCCCACACCGGATTGATTCTAGACTCATCCGAAAAGATTATTTTCATCCACCAAGTGATGGATGCAGTTAGATGTTCTTCGGCAAACCGAATGCGCGCTTCTACGTGGTGCGGCTGCAGCTTCCGAACCTTCCGTGGTCTCCGGGCACAGAACCCAGCCTTTCGTAAACGGCGAGACACCGTCTTCGACGATACTTGCAATCCAAGCTCTTGCTTGATGCGAGTGCAAGTAGTGAAAGGGTCCGCCCTAACCTTTTCAACAATCTGCGCGTCAACGTCTGCCGTAGTTTTTCGCGGACGACCGGTCGACTTACTCGTAGCTTCGCTACGAATGGCGTTGTCCACAAACGTCCGCGAACGGCCGAACGCCTTGCAGATTGTCTTTATTGGGACGTTCTCACGAAACAGCCCCTGAATGTGTTTCCGCTCGTCTGGTGTGCAGTGCTTACCGCGACACGTCATCGGCACTCGTAACTCAGGTAAGTAGCGCACCAAAAATGGGAGTATAAAAAAACAAATATTGGCGATTGCAAATTCAGTACGCCTCGGACTCTTGCCGATGACACATAAAGCGCATGCATAGGGCCAAAAACAAAAAAACACAACCAAATTTTTTTCCTATTTTTATGTCCAGCGGTGTACCAGGCGCTCCCAGCATCCACCAAAGTGGGGTGCTGCAGGGGGGTTAATCGTCCATCTAAAAGTTGAAGTAGAGAACTCACACATTGATTCATCTTCGTTTACCTCTGATACTGCGCCTCCTTCAGTTCCCTTGACGCTCCGATGAAGTTTGTTACACTAACGCTTATGATTTCTCTCGGAGGCCCGCGCCGCGCCACGAAGTGACGTATGGCCAAGATGTTCGATGTCGTATTGAGAGAATGCGCCAGTTCCAAGTGCATTATCCGGGTTGTGAGGCACGTAAAGATAAATCCCCATCGTTTTTCTGTTCTACGTCCCACGACCACTAACATCGGTCCGAAATAATCCAGCCCAGTGTAAGTAAATGCACGTTGCCCAACCTCCGTTCGGCATCTCGGCTGCTGCATTCGCATTTTTACAGCACTGACAAGAATGCCGTATTCGGTTATACTCGGCCAAGACTCGTGGTATGTAGTACCTTGGTCGAAGCTCGTTTACAGAGGTACGATGGTTGCAGTGACGATATTTCACGTGATATGACAGAAGGATCAGCCCGGTAACGTGATGTCGGCGCGGCAGGCTGATCACCAGCTTTCTCAACGGTTCACTAGCTATTGAGCAGGTATACGTCTCACATCCTTATTAAGCCACAATCGTCCAGCTCCGGCAACAATTTGTAAAGGGCGCTGCTTCACTCACTTCACACACAATTCACTTTCTGTAGTGCTATGTTAACTTCTCTTCCTTCCCTTGCTTGCTGCTTCAGCAACTTTACTTCTTCTGGGAACGCTTCCAGCTGAACTTGAGCAAATATAATGCGTTCAGATGCCGAGAGTTCCTCCTGTCTCAGCGGTCCTCGGGTTACTGGCGTTTCGGCCAGCCGATGTCGAACATTGTTAACGAACCGGACCACGTAGCCTATCGATCTTTCAAGCCTCGTCCATCTGGAAAACCTAGCAAATGGGATTAGTGGATCAGTCACGGAATGATTATTATTATTATTATTTATTTAATCTTCAACGGGCCGTATGGCCTAATTAAGATGTAACAGTTCAATTTAAAAAAATACATAGCAAAAACAAGATTTGCATCGCAATTCACTGCGGCCACGGCAAAAGCCGGAGACGTTCCTTGAAGCACTGAGTTGAGATGTCGAAGTCGAAGCAATCCGAGACAGTGTTGAAGACAGCCGACATGCGGAACATAGGGTCAGACCGACCAGCACTGGAACGGGGTTGAGCGAGCCGTAGAGTTTCTCTAGACCTAAGTGTTCGGGATGGTGCATAGATATCGACTCGATGCAACAAAGGCGATGAGTCGATAGAGCCATTTAGCAATCCAGCGATGAAAGAGCACTATGCATTGCGTCTTCTAACCGAAAGAGGTTCAAGGCCTAGAAGACGGCAACGCGCAGCATACGGAGGAAGATTATTGCGATCCTGCCAGGGAAGTAGGCGTAGGGCATATCTCGTGAGCTTACGTTGAATCGCCTCAAGTCGAGCAATTGAAGAAGCGGTAGTTGGGCTCCAGACTACGCACGAATATTCCAGAACCGAACGAACGATACAGTTGTAGACAGCTTTGATGCACATGGGGTTGCGGAATTCATTAGTTGTCCGGATAAACACGCCAAGTAATTGATTTCCTCTGGCTACAACGTCATCGATATGCTGTTTAAAGTTCAAACTAGAGTCAAGCAGAACGCCCAGGTCTTTGGCATGATTTTGTCGATTAACTGCAGTGCCGTCCATGAAGTAGGTCCCAGTGGCTGGGCTCCTACATCGACTAAAAGACACACAGTAGCATTTCTCGATGCAGATAGTCAGTCCATTACGCTTGCACTACGAACAGAAAATTTCGATGCAGTCTTGCAGGAATGTACAATCACCTGTGTTGTGAATAGGCGCAAACATTTTTGCGTCGTCGGCAAACAGACTGATACTGTCGGGAGGTAAAGCGAGGGTAACATCGTTGATGAACAATATGAAGAGAAGCGGGCCAATATTGCTTCCTTGTGGCACACCCGAGCTGCTGACTATTTCTTTGGACATGTGCTTATCAATTTTCACGATGTATGTGCGATTAATTAGGTAAGACTTACGCCACTGTACGAGCGAGCAGGGAAATCCTAGCTTATCGAGTTTAGCGAGAAGAATCGCGTGCGGAAGAGAGTCGAATGCTGCTTTTAGATCTGTATAAATTGCATCGACTTGAGCTCCGGCATCAATTTGACTAGTGCAATAGGTTACAAATTCCACCAGGTTCGTGGTAGTCGACTTTTTTGGCACGAATCCATATTAATACGGGCTTAGGTAGCTGCGGCATGCATGTATCAGATGTTTGTATATCACTAGTCCACCTTGGCAATGGCACACAAAGATGTAATACCCCGGTAGTTGATGGCATCTGTCCTGTCGCCCTTTTTGTAAATAGGAACCATCCAAGATTTCCTCCATGTTTTGGGAAAGTAGCCATTAGCTAGCGATGCATTAAACATTTTTGCAAGGATAGGTGCTACTGTCGTTTGACAGCGTTTCAGCACCGTAGAAGGAATTCCGTCGGGTCCAGGAGCGAAGGAAGGCTTTAGCCCTAATGCAAGGCTGATAAAACGATCTCACTGTCGATGAAAGGAGTGCTCATGTTAATAGCGCCAGCCGGAGTATTGATGAGAGCAGCATCAATGGTATCGGTATCATTCATGGCCGGTGAAAAGCAATCTGCGAAGCGATCCGCGAAGAGATTGCACATTTCATTAGTGTTGGCACTTGTTGCTCCTTTGTACGTAATGGATTTCGGTGTATGCGTGGATTTTGTTTTGCTGTTGTAGAAGCGCCAAAACGCGCATGGCCGGTGAAAAGCAATCTGCGAAGCGATCCGCGAAGAGATTGCACATTTCATTAGTGTTGGCACTTGTTGCTCCTTTGTACGTAATGGATTTCGGTGTATGCGTGGATTTTGTTTTGCTGTTGTAGAAGCGCCAAAACGAGTCAGGCCACCTGAAGAGGTTACGTTGAATTTTACTCAAATATGTGCCATATCGAAACCTGTTATAGCAGCAGTATAAAGAGTGCGTGTCAAAGTAGATCGAGCGAGATCTTTGGCAGCGGCGCGTTTGGTATTGACGATAAGCAGCTCTTTTTACACGTTTGAGTCGTTTGAGTGTGTGGTCCGCCCAGGGGGTTTTAGGTTTAGGACGCTGAACTGGGACGCATACAACAAAGGCTTGCAGCATGAAGGACGAGAATGAACATACTGCTTCGTCAAGTGAAATAAAATTGGAACAATGAAAGCTATTGTTAAACATTGAAATCATGTCGTTCAGTTTCACATAGTCAGCTTTAGCAAAGTTATAACGATAAAATGCGGTTGTCGTCGAGTTTTGTCGAGTCGTCGAATTGCGTCGGGTCGACGAGTTAATACGTATATTGAAGTCAAACGCCGGGTGATAGGAGTCAAGAGGTACAAGCGGAACAACACTTGGAAAGACAGGCGAACACAATTTAGCTGCAGCATTGTTAGCGTAGAGCAGGTCAAGCATGCGTCCGTGCGAATTATTGATGTGATTAAGTTGCACTAATCCGTTAAATTTAAATCCATCCACAAAGGTGTTGTTGGCCAGTGAGCGCGCAGTTGGTTCATAGTGCGTGATTGATGAGTATGCTGGCGAGGACGAAGGATCAGCTGTGGACCAGCTTATGCTAGGCTGATTGAAATCGCCAATAACAAACAGCAGATCCGAAGGCTTCAGTGTGAGAGTGAAGCCGCTGATACAATCATGTAGAGAGCGAAGAGTCGATATCTCGGAGCTAAGCTGCGGTGGAATGTATACTACCATGACGTACAGATGTGCACACAAATATACTCGAGAGAACGATCACGGGAAGGTAATTCTCTGCATCATTTGCAACAAGTTTAATTCGTTCTTTGTGAACAGTGTTTTAGATATTAATCAAAACATTGCTTCTGTCAGTGAACCTAGCTATTACGTAGATAGTGCTACTCCACGATTCCATTTCAGATTTCAGAAAATTACTCTTGAATAACTAAAAACTATTTGTTTCAACCTGACAAAAACGGCAGATATAGGGAATGTAAGTTCAACAACCATACTGGATTGCTATCATGTGATCGGAGAGGACCTTCTCATGGTGATTAATCAATCACTAGAGAGGGGATGTTTCCCGACATCATGGAAAGAATCATTGATTATACCTATTCCTAAAGTGAACAGAGCTGCCAATGCGGAAGATTTTCGCCCCATAAACATGTTGCATGTGCTCGAAAAGGTGCTGGAGACAGTAGTTAAGGAGCAAATGGTTCAGTTTCTGAACAGAAACGAGCTGTTGATCCGAGAGCAATCAGGATATCGGCAAGGAGACTCTTGTGAGACTTCCTTGATACTTGTACTAGCGAGATGGAAAGTGTTGACGGATAAGAAGGAATCGATAATTGCTGTTTTCTTGGATCTAAACCGGGCATTTGAAACAATATCTATGCCGTTGTTGCTTTCTACCTTAAGGCGTTTTGGTATTGTGGGGAGGGAGCTCAGTATGTTCGAAAGTTATTTAAAAGAAAGAACTCAGAGAACTTTATTTGGTAGCTCTGTATCCGAGCCTATAGAAAACAGCCTTGGTGTTCCGCAAGGTAGTGTTCTTGGACCAATTTTGTTTATCATGTACATCAATGACATGAAACAGGTTTTGAAGGCTTGTGAGATCAATCTTTTTGCCGACGATACTGTTTTGTTTATCTCGCACAAAGATATCAAGCAAGCAGAGTCTCTGATTGATATCGATTTAAACGCTCTGGATGGATGGTTGAAGTACAAAAAGCTGGCATTAAACATTATCAAGACTTGTTACATGGTGATGTCTGCGGGTGTATTGGAAGAACCTCCATCTATCGTAATAAATTCGGAACTAATCGAAAGACAGGCTAAATACCTGGGAGTTATCCTAGACGACAGGTTGAAGTTCCTCGCTCACATTGACTGGGTCATCGCTAAAGTGGCAAAGAAGTGTGGAGTGGTAAGTAGATTGGCAAAGGATCTCGATTATTTTGGGAAAGTTCATCTCTACAAATCATTGATCTCGCCACACTTTGACTTTTGCTCACCCATTTTGTTTCTTGGCAACAAAGGTCAAATTAAAAGACTTCAAAGGTTGCAAAACCGGATTATGAGGTTAATTCTGGGGTGCGGTCGACGTACGCCGTCCGCGGTTATGCTGATGATTCTTCAATGGATGTCAGTAGAGCAGCGGATTGTGTACCAGACCATGACTTTTATATATATAAAATGTTAAAGGGCCTGTTGCCTGGGTACAGTATCGGACAATAAGATAGGGCCTTTTTTTCATCGCACCGTGCACTTGTTTGCCACGTTACTTATGTTTGTGTGTGTGTGTGTGTGTGTGTGTGTGTGTGTGTGTGTGTGTGTGTGTGTGTGTGTGTGTGTGTGTGTGTGTGTTGTGTGTGTGTGTGTGTGTGTGTGTGTGTGTGTGTGTGTGTGTGTGTGTGTGTGTGTGTGTGTGTGTGTGTGTGTGTGTGTGTGTGTGTGTGTGTGTGTGTGTGTGTGTGTTAGAAAGATAGTGTGTTTTTTAATGTGCTTGTGCGTGCATCTGCGAAAGCGCGGGTTTGTGTCCGAAGAAATGTGGATTGACATGATGGCATATTACGTCGAATGTATTCTGATAATGTTTGTTATCATGTAAAACAGCATGCGTTCACACTTGGATAAAAGCTAAAGCTTGCATCGACAGCAGCGCTTGTTCCTCAGACGAGAACGCAGGTGTGCTGTTTGATGAATGTCAATGCGACAGCGGTTCGAAATGGAAACGCGCACTTTTATGTTTGGTAACTTTTACTTTTATTAAAACACTTATAAACGAATAATAATAAATAAAAGACACATTGAACAAACAATTAACACTTTAAAACCGCAAGTGCACCGAGCGCCCCTGCCGAGAGCTCCTGCTCGATCGGCCTTCGTACATACTCTGGTCGTGTGGCTCTCGGCATACACTAAGCCTTGCGCTGCTTAGTGTGTGCGACAGTGTGCGTGTCACACTGTCGTCCTCCTGGACGTTGACCGGTGGCAGCGCAACTGCCACGGCAAGTCCAGGGGTCGGCACGGCTGCCCACAACATGCACAATAGCAATAAACTCAGCGGAACAACACTTCTTTTACAGGTGTTTCTCCAGTGCACGCCATTGAAAGGCCTGCGTGAATATCTGCGTTGAACGTTGTGTGCGCATGGGAAACTTTGTGCGTGAGTTATGATTTCGGGTTCGGAATAAAACAACTAGTCGTGGTTACTGTTGGAAATAGAATGTTTATTGAAACTTTATGTTGGGTGTAGGAAGGGAATTGGACGGGAATTTTTTGATCAGCATTTCGTCAGAACTGGGTCAACCGATCGACGCGGTCCGCTATTCGCTGCCGGTGCCGTTGACGGTGCAATTTCGGTGGCAGTTGACAACACGTAGAAAAGTGCTGTGTTGTTAACTCGTGCATTGAGCAAGCGAGCAGGTGTTATTTTCAATGCGCGTTTTGTTTCATGAGCGCGGCAGCATTCTGTTCTCGACATGATTGGGTAGACGCTCACTCGCTTACTCATTGATAGTTTTTATCCATACGCTGTTTTCGCTGCTCGACTATGATGTGATTCATCGCGTATGAAAGCAGAACGCAGGCAGTGCACGGCATCAGTCGTGTCCAAGTTTTTAACCAGTTCGTTCTTGACGGTCCAAGCAAGCAATTTTTGTAACAATGGGTCGAGGTAAACAGTGTACCGATTATCAGCGCCATATCATAAAGCGAATGGCGACTGCTGGCATTAAACGATCGAGTTCGTGATGGAACGATCGCGTACTTTTGTGGCAAACGCGCTTCGGACAACCGAAACGCGCAAGTCACCCGGACGTCCTAGGAAAACTTACTTACTTACTTATCCGGCACTACAACCGCTTTGCGGTCTTGGCCTGCCTCAGGAGTGTCCGAAACCGCTCACGGTCTCGCGCCTTCGTCTGCCAGTCCGTTATCCCGGCCTTAATGGCGGACGCCTCCACGCCATCTTGCCACCTCAATTTGGGCCTACCACGCCTCCTCTGTCCTTGTGGACGGCCTAAAAAGACTTTACGGGCTGGGTCGTCCGTTTCCATGCGTATAACATGGCCAGCCCACCGGAGCCTGGCGAGCTTTATACGCTTTACGACAGTGAGGTCGCCGTACATCTCGTATAGCTCGTCATTATAGCGGCTCCTCCATTGTCCTTCCACACATACGGGGCCAAGTATCCTTCTGAGCATCTTCCTCTCGAACGCGGCTAAGAGGGTTTCGTCAGATTTGGACAGTGTCCATGTCTCAGAGGCGTATGTGAGTACTGGTACTATATAGGTACTATATAGTCCCAGCTTCGTCCGTCGCGACAGGTTCTTTGAGGTAAACTGCTTTTTCAGGCTGTAGAATGACCGGTTGGCCGCCAGCATCCTTGCGCGCAACTCAGCTTGCATACTGTTGTCGTTGCTGACCTTTGACCCCAGATAGGTGAATTCTGGGACGACTTCAAAAGTGCGTTCACCTATCTGTACATCACGCCTGCGTAGATTCGGATTATTTATTGGTAGGTCCGCTGATGTTGCCACCATCAGTTTGGTCTTTGCCTCGTTTATCTGCAATCCGAGGCTCTCTGCCGCCTGCTCAATCCCTTGGTAGGCTTCTGCTTCATAGGAGAGCCGCAGACCAATGATGTCTATATCATCAGCGTATGCCAGGATCTGGGTTGACTTATAGAAGATGGTTCCCGAAGTCTCCACCCTCGAGTCGTGGATGGCCCTCTCTAGCGCCAAGTTGAATAGGAGACAGGCAAGCCCGTCCCCCTGGCGCAGACCCTTGGAGGTAGCAAAAGGTCCTGAGAGTTTTCCATCCACCCTCACCTGGCATGTGACGTTGGTCATAGTCATTCTAACTAGCCTTATCAGTTTGGCCGGGATTCCAAATGAGCTCATAGCGTCGTACAGTTTTACCCTGGCTATGCTATCGTATGCGGCTTTGAAGTCTATGAAGAGATGGTATGTGTCGTTTTTGTATTCAGCCATCTTCTCCAAGATCTGCCGCATGGTGAAGATCTGATCAGTGGTTGATTTTCCGTTTCGGAATCCTCTTTGATAGTTTCCTACTATCTCTTCGACGTGCGGGACAAGGCGATCCTGAAGGATCAGGGAGAATATTTTATAGGCGGTATTCAACACCGTAATACCCCTGTAGTTGTTGCAGTCCAACCTGTCTCCCTTCTTGTATACGGGGTAGATGATGCCGAGATTCCAATCACAAGGCATCGATTCGCTATCCCACACCTCAGTAACAATTTGATGAATCTCGTTTTCTAGTCGTGCACCTCCATTCTTGACCAGTTCAGCTGCAATTCCGTCGGTTCCGGGTGCCTTGTTATTTTTCAGCCGACGGATAGCCTTTCGTGTTTCTTCTATGCTAGGTGGCAGTAGCATGACACTATCTGCTAGTGGCGCTTCTAGCTGTTCGTTTAACTGGTCGTTGAGTAATTCATCAAAGTACTGAGCCCACCGCGAGAGGACCTCTGGCTGGTTACTAACCAGATCTCCATCCTTGTTGCGACAGCAGGTTACCTTAGGTACCACGTTGTTTCGGTGACCTGCTATCGCTTTGTAAAACTTTCGTGTCGGTCCGTACGCCTCTCTGGTTTGCTCGAGTTCCCGCATGTTTTGCTCTTCCAAAGCATGCTTCTTAGAGCGGTGAACTCGTTTCTCTTCGCGTCTGAGCCGTGAATATTCCTCTGCGCATGCCCGCGTTCTATGCCGTTGCTGCATTGCTCGGTATGCAGTATTCTTACGTTCGGTCACTTGTCTGCATTCATCGTCGAACCAGCCAGATTTGGTGTTGCCACGACGTGGTGGGAGTATATTTCTTGCACAGTTTATTATTTTTATTTTTAGAGCGTTCCACCTCTCGCTCGTAGTTTCATATCTATTTTCTGGTAGTAGAGACTCGTCTAAAGCGGCTTTGAATTCCTGTTGGACAGTAATGTCCCTTAGAGAGTCCGTGTTGAGCCGAGGCTGCGTGTTTTCTCCGCCCCCATTGGTGCGGGGGCGGGCGATTCTACAACGTATCACTAAGCCAACCAAGTAGTGATCGGAATCGATATTGGCTCCTTGATAAGTTCTGACGTTTAACAGGCTCGACTGTCGTCGGCGGCTTATTAACACGTGGTCGATCTGGTTGAAGGATTCGCCATCCGGGTGCGCCCACGTCATTTTGTGGATGTCCCTCCGCGCAAATTTGGTACTTCCTACAACCAGATTGTTCGCTGCGGCGAACTGGACCAATCTACTACCATTATCGTTACTGTGTTCATGCAGACTGTGACAGCCAGTGTATTGGCGGTACATTGGCTCCCTACCGACTTTTGCGTTGAAGTCCCCCAGGATGATTTTGAGGTCATGCCTGGGGCACGCATCTATAGTTCTAGCGAGGCGGCCGTAAAAAAGGTCCTTCTCCTCTTCCTCTTTATCTTCGCTAGGGGCGTGAACGTTTATGAGGCTTATATTAAAAAATTTGCCTCGCATGCGCAGGGTGCATAGCCTATCGTTTATAGCCTTGAAATCTATGATTACGGATTTCAGCCGGGGACCTACGGCGAAACCCGTTCCGAGCACGTGGTGGCGGTCGTGGCAGCTGTAGTAAATATCGTAGCATTGCTTACCACGCCTGTTGTGCACACCGTTCCCTAGCCACCGAATCTCTTGTAGAGCTACGAGGTCCATGCTCAATGTGGCTAGGGCGTCATCAAGTTGTTTCAAGGCTCCGGCTTTGCTAAGAGTGCGTACGTTCCATGAGCCCATTTTAATCGTTGTCCGGGGGCATTGCGTTGGGTCGGTATCGTTAAGTCCGTTTCGTATCCTTCTGATGCTTTCTGTAGTCAGTTGTTCCATGGGACTGGGTGACTGGCCCTGCGCCCACGTGGCCGTTTTATTTAGCGTCGGGTTGCCCCCCCGACGTTCAGGCACCCAGTTTCCTGGGATACCCACCCCCCTCCTGGTTCGCCATATGCCACCATCCGCCCAAGGGGTTGGATCTAGCCCGTGTACCCAAGCTAGGATATATGAAGGCACATGTTACCACTCTGCACGACGAGGACGTGTCGGAATAGGAGTTGGATGGGAGAGCCTGTGTTATCCCTCGGAGGGCTTCGGATCCCATCCCATTACAGAGCAAGGACAGGAAAACTACGGCGGAGAAATACCGTGAGATTGTTAATGTATCGAAGAAACACTGATCGCGAAGGCGATGGTCCTGCTAATAACGACAAAAACCTAGCCCAAAACACACAAAAAAACTACTTACAAATCGATCCGAAACTACATAGGGGAACGGGGGGTAGTTTCGACACCTTAAGGTTTTCCCTTAAGTGGTTGATAACGTGGTTGCGTAATGCGGTCTGCTTGCGAGGTAAGTAATTACTTTCGTTCTATATCTATTACTGCTATTTTATGCGCAGGTCTCACATAAATTCCGCTACTTGTTTTCACGGTCGCCTGTCTGACCTGACCGTCCTTGGCGCATACGACGGACTTGACGCGTCCTTTGGGCCACGAGTTGCGCGGAAGCGTGTAGTCAACCACAATAACAATATCTCCTTCCTGGATGGGCCGGACCGGTTGAAACCACTTCGTTCTTCGTGTAAGCGTTGGTAAGTATTCCGCAACCCATTTTTTCCAGAATATGTCCGCATTAAGTTGAACCGCCTTCCATCCTGACTTCACCGCTGCTGGTCCCTCATGTAAGGCATTAGAGGGCTTGCTTCCGTTCGAACTCCCTAGCAGTAGATGATTAGGAGTGATCGGTCCAGCCATCTCGTTGTCCAACGGCACGTACGTGAGGGGTCTGGAATTAATAATAGTTTCAATTTCCGTAAAGGTTGACGCTAATACCTCGTCCGTTGGTCGTCGTGGCAGGTCGAATTTTTCTAGCACCGATTTTACAGACCGAACTAGCCGCTCCCAGCACCCACCAAAATGTGGGGCTCCCGGCGGATTGAAAGTCCACTTCATGTTCGGTCCACAAAACGCTGTCATTAGCTCCTCCTGGTTGACCGATTTCAAAACCGCACCCAGCTCTCGAGATGCTCCGACGAAATTTGTCCCCCGGTCGCTGATTATCTCCAAAGGCGTTCCGCGCCTCGCAATGAACCTTCGGATAGCCATGATGCATGACGCAGTGTTGAGAGAGTGGGCCATCTCCAGGTGTATGGCTCTGGTTGTGAGGCAGGTGAATATTGCGCCCCATCTCTTTTCAACGCGCCTTCCCACAGCGACTAGGAACGGTCCGAAATAATCAACACCTGTGAATGAGAAAGAAGGTTGTCCTACTGCTACACGTTGAGAAGGCACGTTTCCCATCAAAGGCGGTTCCGGTCGTGCGTTTTTTACTTTGCAGTGCTGACATGCTCTCCTTACTCGGCGATATTCTCCTAATAACTTCGGAATGTAGTACCGCGACCGTATCTCGTTATTCACCGTGCTGTGATTGCCATGCATGTACCTTTCGTGGTATTCCTGCATCAGCAAGTACGTTCCCCGATGATTTCCGGGAATAATAATTGGGTTACGTAATTCTTCGCTAAGCCGGTCTCGTAGTACAGTCGTCAACTCGTACGACTTAACAACATGCCCGTCATGGGTTCGATCCCCAAATAGACCGTGCGGCCATACGTAGGATTGACTATCCTGCTATGGGGGGAAATCAATTAGTCACTGAAAGCCAAAGCCCACAAGTGGTACAGGCAGGCCTTGACCGACAATGGTTGTTGAGCCAAAGAAGAAGAAGAAGAATTCTTCGCTGATATCAATGCATTCAGAAAGCCGTCCTCCGACCCTTAATATTCCGTGGCTGTCGACTACCGGTGATACTTTATAAAGTGAGCTACCTTTATCTATCCGTTTTTTCGATGGATGCGCCATCGGGGCCGGTTTTTGTAGACTTTCGATCTCGCTTGAGTAGGCCTCTCGTTGTATGGTTTTCAATAAGATCACCTCTGCTTCCGCCAGCTCCTCCTGAGTAAGTGGTCCTTTGAACGTGTTGTCCGTCGTTGATCGTGTTTTCTTGGTGAACCGTACGACAAATGCTGTCGCCCGCAATACTCTCTTCCACTTAGAGAAGCGGTCGAACCGAATGGACTGCTGGATAGCTTTATGGACGCATATACTCTTCCGTATTTCTTCAGTGGTGTCGCTCATCGGTGTTTCCTTTGCTGGCCAACCAGACTCGGGATGTTTAAGGAACTCAGGGCCAGAGAACCATCGACTAGTTCGCGATAAGTCTGATACCTTAGTCCACTTGGTGCCGTCGTCTGCAACATTGAGTTTGGTCGGGGTCCACCTCCACTGGTTGACATTTGTGGTTTCGAGGAGTTCCCCTACATGAAACGCCACGAACTGGCTATACCGTCGATGATCGGAGTGTAGCCAACTAAGCACATTTCGTGAATCCGTCCAGAAGGTCGTCAGACTTATTGCCATTCTATGGCTTTGACGTATGGTATCAGCGAATCTAGCACCTACAGGGTTTTCGATATAAATTTGACAGTTTCTGAGGGAATAGGAAAGAAATTTTTATCAAATTTATGTTAAATATTAAAAAAAATATTTTTCTACAAAGTTTAGCTTACCATGTTTGCCGCATTTTTTATTCGAAGCACCCTCCCTCCGCGTCGATGGCCGCCTGCACCCGCTTCCGGAACCGCGCGCAAGCCCGGACAACCATGTCTCAGGGGATGGCCGCAAACACGGCCTTTATTCTGGCCACTAGCTCCGCTTTGGTATTGCAGGACGCCCTGTTGGTGTCCCGCTCAACTGTGCCCCACACAAAGCAATCCTTAGCATTAAGGTCAGGGGAGCTGGGTGACCAAACGTCGGTGCTGGTGTATCGGTCGAAATTGGCAATGAGCCATTGGTGTGTTTTTACGGCCGTATGGCATGGTGCAGAATCCTGCTGCCAAACGTACGGCCGCCTATTGGCCACCGTCTCAATCCAGTATTGGTTTTACGGTGTTCAGCGAACACACCGCCGCCTTCCGAATTTCGGCATTCGTATGGCCGGCACGAACCATCATAACACACGTTACGCGCTTGTACAATTCGGACGGGTTCCACATATTTACGGAGCTAGACATTTTTTTCACTTGTTCGCATAACTTTTAGCAATCGAATGGCATATCAATCATTTCGATACTTCAACTCAACCCTGAGATATAAACCCAAAGGCCAGGTGTCAAATTTATCTCGAACACCCTGTATAACCGCTGCTTGTAGCTCGAGTCTAGGAATGGATAAGAACTTTAGTGGTGCTACACGCGTCTTAGAACCCACGATAATACTTTCTACATTCCCCTCCTCTTTAAAACGGAAATACGCCACCGCCGCCGTCCCGCTTTCGCTCGTGTCGCAAAATACGTGCAGTTGTACATTTGCCTGTGTTGTGCATAGTTTTCGATAGCACCTTGGCACTGATACCTTTTCGACTTCCGGAAGAACTCGTAACCATGTTTCCCATTTTTCGGCTATTCGCCCGTCGAGTTGCTGATCCCAGGTGTATGCGCCACGCCAGATTTCTTGAAGGAGAACCTTCAAATACATGATAAAATGACCTAGCAGGCCCATCGGATCGAATAGGCTCATTTGTGTTCGAAGGATTTCTCGTTTTGTTGCCGTTTTTTCTCCCGTTAATAGGTCTCGATCATACTTCGGAGATAGCCGAAAGGTAAATGAATCGGATACAGTATCCCACCACATACCTAGTACCTTCTCTGTTGTGGAGCGGCATTCCATGTTGACGTTGTTCTCAGTACACGACGTTTCTTGCAACGATGCCACAACCATCGACGAATTCGAAACCCAGTTGCGGATTTCAAAGCCTCCGCTGGCGTGGATGTAGCGGACTGTTTTTGCCAAATCGCTAGCCTCCTCTTCAGTTTCTACGCTGGCCAGCATATCGTCAACGTAGTGTTTGCCCTTGATGCACTCGACTGCGCGGGGATGCTCTTTGTCGAACCGGTCTGCGTTTAGGTTCTTCACATATTGTGCAGAGCTCGGCGAACAAGATGCTCCGAACGTCATTACGGTAACGACGTAAACCACCGGGTTAGCCTCGTGATCGTCGCCTTCCCAAAATATCATTTGGCTTCTCTGGTTTTCCTTTTTTACGCCCACGCGATGAAACATTTCGCGGATATCTCCTACTATCCCCACACGATACTCTCTAAACTTGCACAGGACAGCAAGCAGACCGGCTAACATGTCTGGCCCAGCTAGAAGGAATGAGTTTAGTGAGACTCCACATACCTTTGCTGCTGCGTCGAAAACCATCCGTATCCTTCCAGGCTTATTCGGGTTGGTTACAGGGAAGATGGGCAGGTACCTATCGTTGTCGTATCTTTTGTCCAATTCGTCTTCGGTTAAGCGTCTTATATACCCTTTCCTCTTGTAGTCCTCCATCTTTTCACGAACTGCTTCTGCTTAAATGGGATCTTTTTTCATTTTTTGTTGCAGGCACTCATACCTTTTTAACGCGGCAGCTTTGTTGCATGGCAGCTTGATGTCGGTGTAGCGCCACAGGAGACCAGTTTCATAACGCTGGCAATCGAATTTTGTCTCCCGATCCAATAGCAAAAGGGCACGTTCGTTGTCCTTGGACTGCCTTACGTCCACAGTCTTACCCGCACAACAAAATCGAGCAGTTTTTGAGCTCGCTTTCTAGCTCGCTTTCCGCCGAAACCGATCGAGAAAACGAGCAGAAACATCCGAAGAACCGATCGAAGCTCTTGATCTATTGAAGCGTTTACGGTCGTTCGAGAGAGCACGCTGTATGTGTTTGTCTCTTTCTGACAAAAAAAGCTCCGGTACGCGACCATGTTGGTTCAAAAATGATTATGGTCGCAAAATAGTTCACACCCACGTTTTCTTTCTCCCCTCCTTCCCCTCTTCACCATCCTTTTACCTTTTATTGGTTCTTGCGCTCTAGCTACATTGAGCGAGACGCTGAGTTTTCGATCGCTTTGCGCAGCGGGCTCTTTCCGACAAAAAAGCTCCGGTACATGACCGTGATGGCGCAAAAATGATAGTGGCCGAAAAATAGTTCACACCCACGTTCTCTTTCTCCCCTCCTTCCCCTCTTCTCCATCTTTTCACCTTGCTTTATCAATATTGGTTCTTGCTCTCTAGCTACATTGAGCGAGAGGTTGAGAATTTTTCGATCGCTTTGCGCAGCGGGTATCGATGCCGATAGATTCCAAAGCGAAGTGTTCTTTTACTGCAGCATTGAGTGTTTCATCAGAGTCGTCGCATGAACATGTATGGAACAACGGTAGGAATGTTTTTGCGTGGCGGTCGCTACCGAGCACGGCCCTCCCAGGACCTATCCCAAACGGGTCTTAGACGCAACTGGCTCGTCATTTCTTCCTTCTAAACTTTTCAGCGGTTGTCCCAGGATGCAATTATCAACGCCGATCAAGATGCGTGGTGCTACATCGACATAAGATTCCAGCGGTAAGCCCCTCAGATGTGCAAAATCGGCTGCGAGTTGGGATGCGTCCATGGTCTGCCTAGGAAGTGCCAGTTTGTGAACTGTGCGTACAGTTGACAGCTCGTAGGGCGCTGTTTTCTTCTGCTTCCCCGACATGTGCATTGCTACCTGTACCGAATCGTGCTCCTCCCGCGTGACATTTCCTGTCCACTGAATGCACAACGGACGTGGCGTACCTTTCAAACCTAGTTCTTCGAGCAGGTCGTGATCCATGAAGGTGGATGTGGAGCCGTCGTCAAAAAATGCATATGTTTCGACATTAGCTTTCGGACCATGCAGGACTACTGGAAGGTATTTTAAAATAACGCTTTCGTTAGTACTTGAATGTGTGTTAACGTGTGTACCTCTCATTTCATGCGCCGTCGTCCCGGGTCGTGCGAGTGAGCCTTCGAATTGATGCAGTAACGCGTGATGTAGAAGATCGCACCCTTTAACACCACATGAGGCCGTGACGGGGCATCTGCCGTAGTGATGGTCGAGGCACTTGCGGCATAATTTGCATTCATTCACGAACGCCCTCCTTGATGCTACCGACGTCCTCAGGAACTTGTTACAACTGGCCAGCGAACCACATGTACCTCCGAACAGGATACACACCGACGATGACAGGTCAACCAAAGAGTTGCCGGTAGAGCGGTCTACCTGCACAACGTTAGTGTTGCAGTACGCGTTGCTTGGACGTCCCATTCCGGATCGATAGCTCGGCCCAGCTGTCGTATGTGGGGGTTGCTGTTGGTTGGGTCGAGCCTGATGAATGCCTTTGCCCACTTCAGTGTCGGGCATATCAATGACCCCACAGAGATCGTCCGCCAATTCTCCAATCCATCGTCCAAACAAGAAGATGTTCACTTCGTGTGATCGTTTTCTCAATCGAGCCCATTCAATACATAGTACTGGAGGCAGCTTCCTCGTGAGCTCCTTAAGCAACACCACGTCGTACATGTAGCCTACCAGTCCCGTAACTTGTACCGTCGCGATCAAACGCTTCACTGCGAACCCGAATTCTACAATCGTGTCCAATTTCTCCATTCTAGGGGCGGGTAGCCGTTTAACACTCTCTACCGCTCGATCCACAATCAAATCTGATCTTCCATACCTGGCCTTCAACGTGCTGATTACTTCACTCAACCCGCCCGGGAACAGCAACAGGTGCCCGACAGCGTCTAGTGCTGCACCTTTCAGGCAGTGTTGTAACCTCACTAAATTTTCGTCATCCGAAGAATTGGAGGCAATGGCGGTACGGGTGTAGGTGGAGATAAAACGTGGCCACTCTTCAACTGATCCTGCAAACGTAGGTAAACCCCGCGGGAAACCCTGCCGTGCAGTTATTTGTGAGTGGTTCAAAAAGTGTTTTGTGGTGCGTGCTGTGTGTAGTTTGCGTATGATGTGTGCGGTTCAGTGTGTGTAGTGTACAAGGATGGTCGTGATTCGCGGGGTACACCCGTTCCTCTTCGTTCAAAAATATCGCTGGTACCATAACCCTTACGTTCATGATACAACGCGCGCTCGTTAGTGGTAACGCGTTCATTATAAGTGGCACGGTCATCATATGCCGCGCGCTCGTTAGCGGTAACGCGTTCATTGTAAGTGGCACGGTCATCATACGTCGCGCGTTCATGATACATGGTGCGTTCATCATAGGGCATCACACCGTAGGGCGCGCGCTTGTCACACGGCCCTTGCGCTAGTGACGTCGTTCCGTAGCTATCACAGTACGTCACTCGTTGCCCTCGGGTTGAAGGGTTTTGACCTCTAGCCAAGCCATTTTCTTTTTGTGGGGTTCGCCTCATCGAACTTTCCATGGCAAGAATCCATTCTTCAAACGCTTCTCGATCAGCGCGACCCTCGGAATTCAGCGGTTTTTATGTTGGCGCGCCCAAACGATCCGTTTCCCGGCACCATTCTTCCGCTTTCTCGAGTTCGAGAAGCTCGCGAAGCTCACGGAATTCTTGTTCGATTTCAGCCATTCGTTGGCGTCGTTGGTCCGTAGACATGCGTAAACTTTCACTCACTATCCTCCTTTCGCTTCCCGTCTCGCCTTCGTGGCTATGGTAAGACTCACCCGAGCAGCCCGTGTGCACTGCTGGTATCTTGGATTCAGCATCCCTCATTGTCTCGCCCTGCACCTGCTTTCCAATTTGCTCTGGCTCGTGCTCGCTTCCAAAGGGGATTGCCGCGTACTCTCACTTTCCGGAATCGAGCTCGTTGACGCCCTGGTTACTTGAACTCCTTCACGCCTCGTAGCCGGATTCACGATGGGTGTAGAGTTGCACTCCTGTACTGCCCTGCACACCTCCTGCTGGTTTTCCATCTTGTCTTACTTGCACTGCAAATTTGCCACTAAACGGAATAATGCGAGCGCGGATTTTTTGGTTTTGTTACGCGGTTATAAAAGCGGTATAGTTTGCTCGAAATAATTTTTTGGAATGTTAGAAATTCTAATATGAAATTAATACCAAATTTTTTAGGCTGGTGGACGAGTGCCAAAAAATTAGTTTTTATTCTACACTGGTCGAAATCGTGTTAGAGAAAGGCCGAAAGTTGACACCTTTCACCTATTTATATGTTTTTGTCCCTCATAACGCTGACAGTGCCGTGGAACCTTATAAATGTTCCACACTATGGATACGTCAAAGGATGCGTCAAATTAGAAGCAAAATCTGAAAGATGTAGGGCAAATAAAGGCAAGAGCAAATAAAGTAGCTTGACAATAAACGCGAATTTAGTTAATCGATCTGGGAAGGCTATAACAGTGTTGAACCATCCTTTTATATAACAGTATAGATCGGAATATTAGAATTACATAGTTGGAATAATGAAACGAGGGTATATGATCACCGTTCAAATTTCATATTTGGCGCAACAATTACAATAGTCTCATACACAAACACCAATTCCATTTAAAACTTTAAAACCTGTTTCAGGACAATAAAATAAAATTTTTATGGCGTTTTTGGAATTGACCCTCTTGAAATTAAAGACGGGAAAATTTACAATGAAATTATTCTATGTATCTATTACCTAAAGTATGAAACATAAGTCGAAAAAAGAGTAGAAATGGAATTTGAACCATCATATTTTTGCAGTTCAATCTTACATTTATGGATACAAAAAATTGGATTGGATTGAATCAGAAGTGAACATTTCGAAATTGTATGTGTTTAAGTATGCAATTGGAATTAGATCTGAACTTGTTGTATATGTACTAGCGGCCACTGCACATCAATAAGTTATTCAATAAACAAGTTGGTGAGGTTACTGCTTAGTGCTCTTCCAAAAAGTCACGCAGATATCTAAAAAATAATTTAAAAAAATCATACATTTGTGTCAGCAAAGGCATGGAACGTATCAAGTCTGTTGAAAATCGCACCTGCTGCATTCCTCCAGTACCTTCTGTTTTACAGGGTTTACCAGCATAATAAACAACTGACCACTTGTTTATAACAATAGTCGTTATGAATAGACACCGCTGTCTACCACTTGCTCACACGTCAGATGGTGTAAGTTACACTGTCCAATTCAATAACACAATTTTCGCCTTCGATTGCACAACGGTCGACACCCCACTTGGTAGTAGTGTAATGCTTATTTGTAGCATGATATTTTTTTTATATCGTTTTATTCCTGGCTGCTGCAGGTTACAAAATTTTGACAAAAGCTCAAAAAAGTGACAAATGCTCACATTTTGAAAAATTTGTCAGCATTTTGTCACTCCCATGGCCTTCCGCTTATTGGCACTAGTGGTACTGGCCATATGCATGTTGCAGTTGTGTTCTGATAAGTAGTGCGCCGGATCCATTTGTTGGTTCATAGCGAGCTACGTAAGGGATACATTAGATTCTCCTGCTTCGGAAGGTAGTGCCCTGGAGCCTGCCATTGGTGCCAGAGACCCTGGGGCCAGCGGTTGGCACTAGTGGAAGTGTACCACCATCCTTGAGTGTACCGTCATCATCGTCATCAACTGCAGCATCGCAGTCATCATCATCAGCAACAACATCATCACAGCCATCGTCATCGTCATCAATGTTATCGTCTTCAGTTTTACCGTCTTCTGTGAATGTTTGTCCGGAGCTAATTGAATCTTCTGAGATTGCGACGAATGACGAATATCATCTCTAACCGTGCAGCCTCCTTGTCGCTCTTCGCGTGTTCGAAGAAACGCCACCGTGGATGGAAGCGTACCGGCAGTATCCCGCTGCGCAAATTCGAGCAGTTTCCAGCGCAGAAAATGTACCAAAATCTGCGCTGGCCAGCGCAGATTTGGCTCGTCTCACGCGCTGGACTTCAGCGATTCCTGCGCTGGGTCGCGCAGTTCGGGCAGTTCGGGCCAAGTTCGGGCGGTGGCGGAGCAAAAAAAAACGGTCAAAAAATTTAAAAAAAATAATGGCGCCCATTTTTTCGTCCGCTTCTTCCTCTCCTCTCCCTCCTTCACCCTACCTTGCCTTACTTGAGAGCTTCAGCCCGTGCCTTCCGCCGCCAGCTGATTGGGTGTTTGTGGTGTATGCGTTGATTCATATATGTGCATTGCGGTTGTGTATTGTTATTGGTGGGTGTTAGCATTTATTAATTTGTGTGTGACCTTGAGACGCTGTGGGAGAAGCTGGATTGGGATTTACAGTGTTATCGGTGTATTGATGGTTTATTTTATTTCGTGCCGCTGCTGATGAGACCATTCGATGCCCGTGGCAATCGAGGGTGACGAAGCCTATTTAAAACAAGCGTAGGAGAACGTCTAACACTAAACTAATATTTTTTTATTAAAACATGTTTGATGCTTCAATGACCTTCTAAGCATCATGTAACACGGCGTATAGTGGCAATAATTTTTTTTAATGTGCAGAAATCTGTCTCGAGTTTTGGGTCTCGACACACACACGCACACAGCGCGGGGAAAGTGACCGTTCACTCTATCATGTCGCGATCCCCCACCCCGCCCGGCGCTTTGGATGAGGATGCGATACAATAAGCTGAACCAGCCGTTCTACCGATACGGTAGCCGTAATCGATCATGCGGGGTGGGGGGGTCTGGTGTGGGGGAGGGGGGGAGGGCGTACTTGCGTTCGCGCTTTCGTGGGTGCGTGCTTGCGTTTGCGCTTTCGCGGGTGCCTGTCCGCGTACACGCGTACGTGCATGTGTGCGTGTGTGTGTGCGTGCGTGTGTGCTCGCGTGCGTGTGCGTGTGTTTTTTGTGTGTGTGCGTGCGTGTGGAAACCCCAAAACTATATGATTCTGATGCGTACATTTTCATCGCGCTGCGGCTACAAAGTCCATGCATTTTCGATTTCGCTACCTGAGAGACAACACAACTATCGGATTGGCACTACGATCTTTGCGATCGGTTCTGCTGTTGGGGGTGTTAAAAAGGCACACGATCGAAGCAAACGTGCTT